>NC_089852.1:40608206-40912206 GCF_036373705.1 Amia ocellicauda | reverse complement strand
CCCATTTTGAAAAGAAAGTTGTGTGTGTCATGCCCAATGCAGCTCTGCTTCCCTCCTTCATCCCCTCAATGTGGCATGTGTCCACAGCGCTTTGGATCAGGTTTCTGTGGATAACATGTCATGTCTCAGTGATCACTCGCTGTAGCAGGCCACTGAGCTCAGTGCACTAATAAGTGAGATCCCATATCAAGTGACCTTGTGGTTAAAACTCTGCACTGTCTGATTTTCATTAAAAGTGTCATGCATGTTGGTAGCCTTAAGAAATTGGTTTGTGTCAAATTTCAGATATCTCGGTTGAGTGGTTTTGGGAGGAGAGAGAGAGAGGGAAGGGGTGGGCCTTATTTTATGGGAGGACAATAAAAATGTAAATACATGTCACATGGAAATCTAATGCTGCTTACAATCAAATCTACTAGAGTGATCATTTAAGATAATCATTATTGAGGAATTAACTATGTTTATTTTTATGTCTTGTACTTACAGGCAAATGTTAGATGAGTCATTGTTATATCATACTATCAATCAAGAATTATTCCTTTCCATTGAATTGGGGCATATGTTTGTAAAAGCCAGGACTCCTTATTCTAATCACAGGTAACCTCAGAGCTGCACATATAATTATACTGAGAAAAAAGAACAGGTGATTGCAGTCTACAATTTGTTTCATACTGCCTAGAAGATTATCATAATTGCAGATAAAAATACAAAGATGCTGGATTCATTGTATAGAAATGTAGAAGTAATAAGTTTCCTTTTAGGTGAAATGTTTAGACCTGGTGCCTTAGTGCTCCTGGGACCCAGATTATATTACAGCCTTAGGTGTCCGTCTGTGTGGAGTTTGCATGTTCACCCTGTGACCCAGATTTTCTCCAGTTTCATCTTAAATCCCCCAAAACATGCTGCTTAGGTAAATTGGCTACTCCATATTGCCCTGTAGTCATGTGAGTGTGTTAGTGTTGACTTGATATGGACTGGTGTCCCTTCAAGGGTAACCCTGCCTTGTGCCCTGTGCCCTTCCCTTGTGCCAGTTTAGGCTCTGTCTCTGGATGAAGTGGTTATTGAATATGGATAGATGCATGTTTCAAGAAATAGTAAAATACTGCTGCTTTAGAACTGCACAGCTAGCAGAATGCATAGCAACATTATTTTGAAAACTTACAAGGTTATTTACATTGAACTACAGGGGAAGAGCAGAAATGAAGGGACAATAAATACTACCCATTCTTTGGTGTGAAACTGGATGCAAGCATGGTATTCTGTCTATAAAATGGATTATATAGGTTTTTCATTTTGTGAAGAATCTAACTTGAACAGTGAAGTCTTTGAAAAAGAGTTGTATTAAAATTCCCAGCTGGCCTATTTTGGATCTGAGCAGAGATCCTTCGTACAGTAGCAGAAACTGAACATGTTTGAAGTTTCACGCCTTTGTTTTCAGGATGCTAACTGCGCCATTTTTCCAACATCAGCATAATCTTGCAGTGACATCGACTTTCTCACACATTTCAGTTCTTAATGACCCCCTCAAGCTGAAACACACACATTCACATAGACACTTACACATAGCAGGATTGAAGCGATCTCGTTAAGGTCAGCTTTCTTTTCTAACTTGAAAGACTGGCAACCTTATGGTTTCTAAAATGCAGCTGTGAAGCCTGTTTAATTGTAGGTGGGATAGCTTTTAAGGCCATGACACACAAGGCAGCTTTAATCAGGAAGAAGTTTCATTTTAATTTATTTAGCCTTCACACTTGGGAGATGTTGTGACAGAAGTGTCGCTCCTGATTAGATGGACTTAAACTTAGGAATAACATGGTCTGAGATATGGGACTAGCCAATGATAGACTCCAGATAAGCGGAGTATAATCATTTCTTGACAGCTGTGTCTCAGCAGCCGCTATTGCCACAGGGATGGTCTTCTTATTTCATTACAATCTCACATCAGTAAAACAGTAATTGTTTTCCTGGATCAATGGCCAAATGTGAGGCTGTGACACTTTACTGTGGTAAAAATACAGTAAGGTGTAGTGTGGTGTAGCATGGTAATCACGTGGTAATATATGGTAAACATGGGGAATTATGGTAAAACCAATAGTGCAAATCATGGTAAAAAATGTACAATAATGATGAAAATGAGAAAACATGGTACAATCATGGTAATATCATGGTAAAACATGAAACAATACAGTATAGCATGCTAAATACTGCCCTACAAATTATCACTGATCATTGAATAATACATATTCAACAATATATTATGCACAAATTACTCACATGCAGAAAATATTTATTGAGATTATTTAAAGTTGAGTTCTTATTTATGATGTTCATTGCAGAGATGTATTACATTACTTTTGTCGTGTAGATTGTGACACTGACACAGCCAAGTGCTTATTTTGAGAAAGTTGTGTTTATTCAAATTGAAATACACTTTCAGTAAGGGAATAACACACAATAAATATCACACTTCCTACCGTGAAACCTGTTGCGACTGATTTCCACAAGTTTAAACACAGAAACAATTCTTATTATGTGTGCACCAGTTCAGAAATACTGCCTCGCTTATCAGTGCTGGAGGACAACCTCCACAGCCATTCCTGGCAGCATCATTTGCTGTTAAACTTGCGAAGGGAACAAAAAAACTAAACTGTTCCCCAGACTCCATTTCTATTGGCGATAATTGCTGTCTATCAAAGTTGTCACAGCTTCCTGTTTTCCAATACGGAATTTGATAGGCTGTGTGGCCGAGCGCCCCGCCCCGGCGAGACTCCGCCTCCTGGGTAGACGGTGAGTGGGACCGTAGCTGTTGCTCAGTTGCCAAAGGATTTAAAAGGCTCCTGATTTGTGGCGCCTCACCGTCAACACAGTGACTTACGCGACTGAGGGGAAAAAAATAATCAGAGACAAACTGGACCATGTTTCGCAGCTGTTGACTGAGCGAAAGCCCCCCCAGTTTCCTGTGTTGTTTTTACCGCTTTTTGGCTCTTTTTTAATTTTTTGATTCTGTTAGGGGGAACACCTAGTTACAGCTGCGAGACCCTCCATTGACATTCACTCCTGCTTGGGTTGCCGTCTGGTTTTTGCCGCAGTAAGTCTAAATTAACCAGGTTTCGCCTTATATTAAATCCGGGATTAAAATAAAATGAAAGAAAAAACACTTTACAGAAGCCAGAGCCTGTTTTCTATTGAAGTTCAGCTGTCTTAAGGAAACAGTTGTGTTTTTCCTGATGTATGTATGGTAACAAAAGTAGCTTCTCGCCAGCCAGCCACCGAGGCTACACAGGAGTAATTGATTAACACGGCCACACGATTTGTCCCAGGGCCTTTTGATAATGGTAATGCTAATGGAAAGAATTGCTTACAGATGTATTTGATTATTATTATTTTTTGATATTGAACTGCAGAAGTTTTGTCTGGGTTTGTATTTTTACATGCCTATTGGGATATGGCTTTGGCTTGCCAGCTGACTGCATTGCTAGTTGTGCTGACTTTCGCTTGTGGTGTAAACTTTCTGTGTTGATCCCCCGTAAGACGTGATCTGTGTGATTGAGAATGCAATCTTGCGTAGTTACATACTAACCAGAATCGCTACGTCACTTTCCACGTTAACCCGTGACGTCATTTTCGCACGTCTGTTGACAGAATTAGCTCTAGACTTTCGGATTATATAGCCAACAACCCAGCTCAGAGGGCTTCTTTGTACTCTTTAAAGTGTATCGAAAATGGCAACTGCACTCAGTGGAAGAAACCCCGGTGGTCGAAAAGGCCGGATTCTGGGAATCATTGATGCCATCCAGGATGCAGTTGGTCCCCCGAAGCAAGCTGCCGCCGATCGCAGGACGGTGGAGAAGACCTGGAAACTTATGGACAAAGTGGTAAGGGATGCATTCCGGTGACTTGTTAGTCTCCCATAAATTGATACAAATGGTCAAGCAAAGCTAAGTGTACAGATACTGTATGCTTGTATGGTTAAACGTATCTGCTTTAAACCGGCGTGCCTCAGTCCATGTCTGCAATTTAGTTAAAAACATGTATTTTTCATGACGCAAGTTGGTTTTCCATCTCTAGTTTATAAGCTGAATTCAGGTTTCCGCGTAAGCAATGGAACAACTTTGTCATGTTTATTTTTTATTTTTCATGTTTTCTGTTGACGCACAATCTGTAGGGGAAAACATAAGCATAATTTAAAAGAAACCCTCTGCTGCTCAGGGGTTATGCTATTTTTCCGAAATAGGCTACCTAGAACCCTGACATGACTTCATAGCACCGACATTAAAGGCAAAGAAATTGATTAGCACGTCAACCAAAAAAATAATAAGAAACGTCAACAAAGGGAAACCAGAAAAACAGCCCGACGTGACTGTATAGGCGAGGTTATTTATTGTGAAAAGACATAGTTACTTGCTTGAACTTCTTCACTGCTCAGACTTGCGTCTGTAGCATAGTTTTGATTCCCAGTGGTTTAATTTGATGACGGCTATTATTAATCATTTAAGTGCGGGACTGTAGTAGCATCTCTTCGTAGTTTTTTTTTTTTTTTTTTTTTTTTTTAGCGTAACTTTTTTTTTTTTTGTATCTAATCTTCCAATTTATGAATTGTGTTCATGTTTATGTGTCATGTTGCACTACATGATTGTGAGCATATCATTAAAGCTATTATTGCTAACAAATAATTGTGTGTCCCCCCCAGTGTTTGGTCAATAAAATAAATGAAATAAAATACATTTTCAATTCAGATGCTTATAAAACATAGTAGCTGCAGCCTGTTGTTGTCCTCCATAACAATTAGGCTCTGTCCGCTGGCACTCATGACTGATGTTTAACTTTTAATGTACTACTTGGCACAGAGAATATGATAAAGTAATTGCAGCAGTCTCCTTTAAAATAGAAGTGAAATGACTTGCTTATTGGTGGAAGGCTGGAATATGAAGTGTTGCATCATCATTCATCGTTGTTTTCTTGCATTAGTGCATCTCGAGACCACCAAAATATTCCAACCTTGTAACCATGTCCACTATTGTAATGTGTCCACAGGTAAGACTGTGCCAGAACCCCAGACTGCAGCTGAAGAACAGCCCCCCATACATCTTGGATATCTTACCTGACACGTATCAACACTTGCGGCTAATACTCTGTAAATATGAGGAGTGTCAGAGACTGACACAATTGAGTGAGAATGAGTATTTTAAGATCTACATTGACAGTCTGATGAAGAAATCGAAAAGGGCTATTCGTCTCTTTAAGGAGGGCAAGGAGAGGATGTATGAGGAACAGTCACAAGACAGGTAGGAAATTATCATGTTGTGTTTTTACGGTTCCGAGTTGACTTGTGGTTTCCCTCCGTTTCTTTGTTTGTTCTGCAAACACCGTACATCATAACTTTCACTGTTGACCTAATGTAAATACAAAAGTAATTGCACTTAAAAATGCATACATGTAAGCAGTCTTTACACCCTACTGTAGCTTTTCAATGAAAGTAACCAGGATTTCCTGAGTGCCAAAGATTTTGTGAATTTGGTCTGATGGTGGCCAATGGACAGTCATCACTGTGAAGGAGTGCGTGTCTCATGGCAGGCTGATTGATTTATTAATTGTCAGGCTCCATTGGTTTCCCCAGCATTGTTGTTGGAAAGATTTGCCTAATGGAAGAGATTTTCTGAGGATGTAGTGGGCTCTGGTTGTAGTGAGTTGGGGAAAATGGTAGTACGAAACAAAACAAGCACAAATAGGACACGTAATCAGAGCACAGAGTTATATAAATTAAGGCTGATGCCATGGGCACAGTATGGTGCAGTATGTAGATAAGGTTTCAAGTTGTATAAAAGTTATAGTGTTGTGTCAGGTTTACATGAGGAACTGAGATAAAGCTAAAGTAGTGAATTAACCTACATGAGTGTGTTGTTTTTCTTCTCATTTGTGTTTGCGGCCATGTAATCCATTGGCATTTCTCAGCATGTCTAATCGGTTTTGTACCATTTGTTCTACATTGTGCTCAACGGGCTGTTTTGTGCAGTAGTAGAAACCCTGCCACTCAGATAATTTTCTTGCTGTTGACGACATACGAGTTACATCTCTGTTTTTCTGAAGAGGCTTGTATTAAGCTGAGGAATTAGCAAAAGATTTGTCAAGTTGTTTTTGTTTTGCTTTGGAGAGTGGTGAAGTATTGACACAACTGTTACTATATTCCCCAGATTAACCTTTATAACATAGTTGCAGATCTGTCACCCTTGGAGTGGGAGAGAGTCTAATTACCAGACTTTGGACCTTTCTTGTGTTATTCAGTGATTCTAATCTGTGATGGCTTTTCGCATATAAAACGAAACTGCCTTTCCCCAAACATTTGCATCCTGCTTATTCTAAAGCCATTACTGACTTCAGTTTGTAGGTGAAGTAAAAGCAATCTGGCCCTGTCTGTATTTTTCTCATTTTGTTTATGGAGCCATAGTTTACTGGAATTCAGTGGATGACTTATTTATTTATTGTCTCCCAATCTATTTTTAGAATCGGCCCTAATTTTAAAGGGTCACCTGGACTCTTAACTCTGACGTTCACTTTGAAATCTTAACCCTTGCTGCACCAGGATGAAGCCATAAAAGATCTGACTCCAGACTCTAAGAAGTTTTCTCTTCTCCAACACACAGGTCCTGACCCTTGGAGGGCTGGGGGTTTTGGTACAGTATATGGAGTTGATTAAGATAATAGCCCTCATTTAAATGTGCTGTGTCCCCTTTGGAGATCTGTAATAGGCTCCAGATGCAGTCCTTCTTTTCTGGAGCTAGTTTCAATTTTCTTTTGTCTTGCATTCCAGCAAGAAAATATTTAAAAGAAATGTCACTTATAGGAAAGAATGTGAACATTTTTTCAAAAAAGAAATATTCCATATTCTGACAACAGTGACAAAATTGTCCCTCTAAGTCTGGATTGTTTAGAATGCAGGAAAACTGCCGTGGCTGTTTGTGCCCGGGCATCGGGGTGGTGTGGGACAGCAGATTGTCTTCTGTACTTCATGCCTTTTCTTTACTGCTTATCTTGCCTTGCTGTTGTGTCAGTGAGCCATGGTGCTGTGGACAAAAGCACGGACAGTCTGCAGAGTCTGGCAGGGCGCCCTGTTTTAAATCGCACGGAACCATCTACACCCTGAAGGGCAGATGGAGCTGCAAAAGACCCAAACTGAATTTGTCATTTAGTGAAGGACGAGAGGCTCAGCGGTGTGCAAGGCATGTCGCTCAATGGACTGAAGAGTTTAAGAACAGAACATAAAGAGCTGCTTGCACATCATGTTTACTTGATACAGTACAGACTTGCTTGAAATCCCATTTATTTTTTTGTAACATTCTCCATGAGTAGTTTCTGAAGTACATTTGAAGTCGATTGTTTTAATCCCTGGTACCCCTGTACCTGTAGTGTTTAATTCCAGCATGGCTCTAAATATTTTAATTGGAATCTTAATTAAACCATAATTACTTAAACATGGCCAGTAATTAAAAAGGTCCAGTTAACAATTGGGGATAGTTCAGGTAAGGATTTAATTAAATAGTGGAGTGCTCAGTTGGAACAGAAATCGGAAGAGACCAGGGCATTCCCGTATGAGGGTTGGAAAACACTGTCCTGCATTATAAAGTGTGGAGGAAATAGAAATGTTTGCATTTGCATGAGTAGACCTACTATAGTTTGAGTCATTGAGGAGGGGGAGCTAAAATAACCAACTTTTCTTGAGCGCTTGGGTCAAAAATGTAGAGCACCCTTAATGGAGTTATAAATTTAAGTTTGGGAGGAAGACCACCCCCCACCACCCCAGTCTTACGCCTGACTTCCGCATAACCAAGCATTAGTGTCCGGCTTTCCCAGCATTCATCACTGCAAGATTCTCCTTGACTGTACACACCACCTTTGCAGCAGTTTCTTGGCTAATTCCACCTAGTGGCCTCGTCCTCAGGGGTTGTCTGAACTCCTTTGTGGAACTATCTGGATCTCTGATTTAAATATTGTTAAAGCAACTAAGAGACTTCAACACGTATTGGTTTAAAAATGTATTTTCAAAGACTCTTTTAAAGAACCCTTTTATTTCGCTCTCAACCCCTTAGGCCTTGAAAGTAGGATCTACAGTCGTTTACTGTAAATATCTAATTAAAAAAAGATTGATAGGAATGCATACACGTTTAAGTTTGGTGAATTCTCCCCATCGTATGTTGTTTCTTGATTCTCTTTATAAATATACTTGGATCGCAGTCATGCACTCTGTTTATTCACAGGGCTTGAATTAGAAGCATGAGCCACATGATGACATTTTAATGGTGTTTATATTTTTATTTTACTGTATTCCTGTGGAAGGGTTTTGCTTGTCATGACTGTAAAATCACAAACCATGAAAAACATATTTTTAGTAACTAGAAGTAAGGGAGTGATATGCTTTGGCTTTAAAATATGATACAAGATATATTTTGATCCTCTCAATTATTGTTTTTTTGTTTTTGTTTTTGCTTTTTAGCCGTTTCAGACATGTATTCGGGAAGCACAAGATTTCACTTCTAGAACATTATGATAAATATGTTCTATGTCGTTTACTGCTTTCCTGTTCATTTGTCATTCCCATACTGGTTTTAGACTTGCTGTCGCAGTGCAAGATCATATGATATGGCTAAATATGGTCTACGTGAATTTGTATGAGTTTCCTCACTATTACAGACAAAAATCTTTCATTTTTTTCCAGCATTTGGTAATCAGGAATGGAACTTAATTTATTTAGATGCATCATACATTTTACAGATTTGGAGAATTGCTATTACTTCAAAATTGTGTACAAGTGGTTTAAGTGGTGATTTTCATCTTCTGGCAAATTGAATCAATTAAGAAAACTAATTACTAATTGCACAGTATCTTTATCCTGAGCTGTAATACTGCCATGCGATACAAAATTAGGAGACTTAACACTATACATCAATATGTTCCTTACCACATTTTAAGCCCGAATAACCTCACCATAGACCGCCAGTATTTGAACATCCGCCCTTGCAAATTTACACCCATCACAGTAGAAAACAACCCTAACCTTAGCGCAAGTCGAAGTGAACTGGGGACTTGTACCTGCACTCTAGACCAGACCAAAATGTTGACCAAATTTTGTCCCCATACCATAGTTTTTTTGTGCAAAAGTTAAATTACTCAATTCATCTAAAATAAGCTAAGTAGTAAACTAAAATGTAACTGTAACGTGATGTATGTATCACTAATTAAAACCAGTCTTAAAACCAGTATTGTAATTTTATTTATCATTATTATTTCTTAAACATCCAAGCCTTCATTTCATACTGGTTTATCCTAATTAGCCCAACAAGTACATAATAATTAGATTCTTTATTATAAACTGTGATACTGTGCAGGGATGGACTTTCTTTATCATTTTTATAGCAAATCTGAACTTTAATTTGCGTAGCAAAATGATTACAGTAGTTAACTAAAACTTTAATTGTACATACTGTATTTTCACTTTCATACTGTTTTTGAAATGTAAATGTATGAACAATACATTCACTACCTATGGGGAAACTCTTCCAGGTTAGTTGAATCACTGAAAGGGGTTTGTGAATTTGGACTTAATCTTATCGTTTTTGACTTTTGTTTACTACTAAATAAAGTAGAAATATTTCACATCTGGAATTGAACTCTTCCATGCATAGCAGCTGGAGCCACAACGGCTTTAGTCGTGGTCTTAATTAATCAAACCTAAGCCTAATTAGACAAATAAGACCTTGAAAAGTTTGCATAATTACACTCCTTTAAAGGCTGTGTTGGATTAAAAGTGTAGAATAATCAAACTGGTGACTCGTTTGACTACTTTCAATCTTTGTGTAACATCCTTTCTACACTAAACTCTCTTGAGGTTTCTCATCAGCAGAGAACAGATCTGGGCAGTTAATAACATTTGCTGACGGCTGTAATATGTGAGAATTAACTGTATTCTAGAGTGGCAACCATATTCAGACTGGGCACCTTCGAGGAGCTCGATCTTATCTGATGAACTAATGTCCCAGAGAGCGAGAGATTAAAAACTGAAGATATGTATTTGAAAGCCAAGTTTTTGAAAATATAAGCTATCAATATCTATGTATGTATATACATTTTTTTTGTTGTTGTAAAAAACGGACGGAAATTTTCCATTTCAGTGCAGTAAGCTGATTGTGCAGACTGTCACTTAATGCCATTTGATAATTATTCTAAAGGTTGGCAAGGTTGTGCACATTTTCTTTTTTTTTACTCAAGTGCCTTAAATGCATTACCATCAATTAGTATTGACGTTAACAGCGGACTTAAAGGAAGCTCAAGACAAGGAGACGAATAGACATGATGACCACAATGAATGCAGATTGAGATTGGCTCAGGGGAGTGAGTTTTTGTGTGTTTTTTGACTGTCTGGGGGGGGTGGACGGTGATGAGTGGGGGAGGGTTATTCTTTCAGTCTGTGTGGCTTGTGTTTGAGCAAAGCCTTGCAAAACAGCACCTGGTACTGATGTGTTTCTGTTTGGGTACACAGGTGCTTAAAAACAACAACAAGAACTATATTTGTGTCTGTACATCAGCACTGGCAGTACCATTCCAAAACATAAAGGTATGTGTGTTTAACATGTACTCTTATTAATAAAACAAAGTATTTCTCTTTCCGTTTCCAGCAAAGTATGAAAAATTTGGTTGATAGATTTTTTTTTTCTTCTCTCGTGTAATCAGACTTATAATTTCAATTGAGAGCAGTGTGGTGAAATTATGTACTGCAAGCAGTGAGGTGGACGTGATAGTCTTTTAATCTTATTTTCAAACCACCAAGAAGATATTCATCCATAATTTACAACCCCCAATCACCTCCTAAATGTTGGGGAAAAATCTAATAAAAGTGCACCCCCTTTGTAGTTTAGCTTTTACTTTGATGCTGCTGCTGCAGATGAGGGATAAAGAGATGGTTTGAAGCAGACAAAGGCAGGCTGCTGTGTGTGGCAGTGATGGTGGGGGGGCGTGGGGGTGCAGGTGAGGACAGGATAGGCCTCTGCAGACGGCAGTGTTTAGCTTTTGGCGATGGCTCTTTGCATTCTATGTAATTGTTCCCTGCCCAGACCTCATTCTTATGAGCAAGACAAAAATACAACAAAGGAACAATGCATTAATGCTGAGGCTTGTTAAAGGCAACTACTCTACTTCTGTATGCACACACAGTATCTGATAAAAGGTGGCTTTCAACAGTTTTATTTTATTTTTTCAAAGCAGGATATAACCTTTTGTTTTTTTTTAAAGGTGAAATGACTAACATTAGAAGAATACTGTTTTAAAAGCTTTGAGTGCAATAGAATACTTCCATCTCTTTGAGGCCAACCCTCCTACATTTTGCTCTTATTTAGTTGATCGAATGCAGAGGTTTTTGCAGGTGTAGTGTGTTAGGCTGTGGTATTGTTTTGTACAGCCTTGTGTAAAAACTACTTGAAGTAAAGTGGTTTGACATTTCCAGTGCACACATTACGGTGATGAAGACTTTCTATATTATAAAGTATAGGAATAACTAATTTTAATTTATTTTGTCATGAAATTCCCTCTGTGTACGACATGTATCTTTCAGTGAGCCGTCAAACACAGTCACTCTGTCGGGGGCTGCTATCTGTTTTCAAAAGCTGTATCGTACAAATAAAACATCCTACGCCACAAAAAAACATCAACAAAAGACTCCAAACCTTTTGAAACACCATTTGTAAAGCTTCTCGAAAAACGGGAGAAGATCGCTGATGGCTATTTAGCACGTAAAGTAAAATTTAAGGTTATTTAAATCTATTGGACTGAACATGTGGTGGACATTAAAGATGAAACAATGGCTGTATTATTAGGCCTTTGAGTCCATGTACAGTACAGCTTCATACAGAGGTCTCCTCCAGTGTGATCCAGTCCTGCCCTGGAGATCTCAGCAGGGCAGGAAGCAAATTAATACACGGACTCATAGCTGTTTGTTCTTGGCTCTTCATGTTAAAACTATCCACAGCATCCATCAAATCGGAAGACTGGTCTTGTGATTTGGACAATTGTGTTACTCGGAAGTCTTTTTTTACTTAAAAGGGTTCTGTGTGTGTGTGTGTATATATGTATATGTGTGTGTATATGTATATGTGTATACAGTGAGGGGAAAAAAGTATTTGATCCCCTGCTGATTTGGTACGTTTGCCCACTGACAAAGAAATGATCAGTCTATAATTTTAATGGTAGGTGTATTTTATCAGTGAGAGACAGAATAACAACAAAAAAATCCAGAAAAACACATTTCAAAAAAGTTATAAATTGATTTGCATGTTAATGAGGGAAATAAGTATTTGATCCCCTATCAATCTGCAAGATTTCTGGCTCCCAGGTGTCTTTTATACAGGTAACGAGCTGAGATTAGGAGCACTCTCTTAAAGGGAGCGCTCCTAATCTCAGCTCGTTACCTGTATAAAAGACACCTGTCCACAGAAGCAATCAATCAATCAGATTCCAAACTCTCCACCATGGCCAAGACCAAAGAGCTGTCCAAGGATGTCAGGGACAAGATTGTAGACCTACACAAGGCTGGAATGGGCTACAAGACCATCGCCAAGCAGCTTGGTCAGAAGGTGACAACAGCTGGTGCGATTATTCGCAAATGGAAGAAACACAAAATAACTGTCAGTCTCCCTCGGTCTGGGGCTCCATGCAAGTTCTCACCTCGTGGAGTTTCAATGATCATGAGAACGGTGAGGAATCAGCCCAGAACTACATGGGAGGATCTTGTTAATCTGGATGATTCAGAGGAGAACTGGGTGACAGTGTTGTGGTCAGATGAGACCAAAATCGAGCTCTTTGGCATCAACTCAACTCGCCGTGTTTGGAGGAGGAGGAATGACCCCAAGAATACCATCCCCACCGTCAAACATGGAGGTGGAAACATTATGCTTTGGGGGTGTTTTTCTGCTAAGGGGACAGGACAACTGCACCGCATCAAAGGGATGATGGACGGGGCCATGTACCGTCAAATCTTGCGTGAGAACCTCCTTCCCTCAGCCAGGGCATTGAAAATGGGTCGTGAATGGGTATTCCAGCATGACAATGACCCAAAACACACAGCCAAGGCAACAAAGGAGTGGCTCAAGAAGAAGCACATTAAGGTCCTGGAGTGGCCTAGCCAGTCTCCAGACCATAATCCCATAGAAAATCTGTGGAGGGAGCTGAAGGTTCGAGTTGCCAAACATCAGCCTCGAAACCTTAATGACTTGGAGAGGATCTGCAAAGAGGAGTGGGACAAAATCCCTCCTGAGATGTGTGCAAACCTGGTGGCCAACTACAAGAAACGTCTGACCTCTGTGATTGCCAACAAGGGTTTTGCCACCAAGTACTAAGTTGAAGGGGTCAAATACTTATTTCCCTTATTAACATGCAAATCAATGTATAACTTTTTTGAAATGCGTTTTTCTGGATTTTGTTGTTATTCTGTCTCTCACTGTTAAAATACACCTACCATTAAAATTATACTCACCTAAAGGATTATTAGGAACACCTGTTCAATTTCTCATTAATGCAATTATCTAACCAACCAATCACATGGCAGTTGCTTCAATGCATTTAGGGGTGTGGTCCTGGTCAAGACAATCTCCTGAACTCCAAACTGAATGTCTGAATGGGAAAGAAAGGTGATTTAAACAATTTTGAGCGTGGCATGGTTGTTAGTGCCAGACGGGCCAGTCTGAGTATTTCACAATCTGCTCAGTTACTGGGATTTTCACGCACAACCATTTCTAGGGTTTACAAAGAATGGTGTGTAAAGGGAAAAACATCCAGTATGTGGCAGTCCTGTGGGCGAAAATGCCTTGTTGATGCTAGAGGTCAGAGGAGAATGGGCCTGATTCAAGCTGATAGAAGAGCAACTTTGACTGAAATAACCACTCGTTACAACCGAGGTATGCAGCAAAGCATTTGTGAAGCCACAACACATACAACCTTGAGGCGGATGGGCTACAACAGCAGAAGACCCCACCGGGTACCACTCATCTCCACTACAAATAGGAAAAAGGGGCTACAATTTGCACAAGCTCACCAAAATTGGACAGTTGAAGACTGGAAAAATGTTGCCTGGTCTGATGAGTCTCGATTTCTGTTGAGACATTCAGATGGTAGAGTCAGAATTTGGCGTAAACAGAATGAGAACATGGATCCATCATGCCTTGTTACCACTGTGCAGGCTGGTGGTGGTGGTGTAATGGTGTGGGGGATGTTTTCTTGGCACACTTTAGGCCCCTTAGTTCCAATTGGGCATCGTTTAAATGCCATGGCCTACCTGAGCATTGTTTCTGACCATGTCCATCCCTTTATGACCACCATGTACCCATCCTCTGATGGCTACTTCCAGCAGGATAATGCACCATGTCACAAAGGTCAAATCATTTCAAATTGGTTTCTTGAACATGACAATGAGTTCACTGTACTAAACTGGCCCCCACAGTCACCAGATCTCAACCCAATAGAGCATCTTTGGGATGTGGTGGAACTGGAGCTTCGTGCCCTGGATGTGCATCCCACAAATCTCCATCAACTGCAAGATGCTATCCTATCAATATGGGCCAACATTTCTAAAGAATGCTTTCAGCACCTTGTTGAATCAATGCCACGTAGAATTAAGGCAGTTCTGAAGGCGAAAGGGGGTGAAACACCGTATTAGTATGGTGTTCCTAATAATCCTGTAGGTGAGTGTATGTATGTATGTATGTATGTATATATATATATATATATATATATATATATATGTGTATATATATATATATATATATATATATATATATATATATATATATATATATATATATATATATATGTATATATATATATATGTATATATATATATATATATATATATATATATATATATGTATATGTGTATATTTTTATATATAAAAAAACTCATAGCAAATAATACTTAAAAACTTATCTTGTTCAGTAATTAAATGGATGGACAAAAACTGTGTACACTTTTTTTCGTAAGACGCCAGTGTATTAATTCAGAAAATTCCTTTGAGTTGTTGGGTTGCCTTAAATTTGTGCTTGAAATAATAACAAAGGTTTATTTAGGAGTTGCAAGCTTTAGAAGGTGTATCAGGTGTCTACTGTCAATTCTGTTGAGCAGCGCAACAGTAGAAATGTAATGCCTGCAGGAGACGTTTATTTGAAGTCTGCATACATTTTTGGGAAGTGCAGGCTTTTGTCTCGAGTTCAGCAGGTTACAGCACTGAGGTGGTTCTTGTTTTGCGCTTTTGGAGATGTACTGGCCTGTTGCAGTAGATTTAGTGCCTTTTGAGTAATTGCAATAATTGCTCTAGATCTTTATTACAATATAATCCTCCGATTTACATTTACCCATTTAAGCCCTGTGATTTTCACGTCTTTGTTCCGATAGGAGTGTCTCACAGACGTGACAGCCAGAATGCAGCAGCTTTTTCCCATTGTACTTTATTAACTAGACTGCTGGAATAACTGGTCCTCGTTGAAATTATTTGCTGACAAAAACCTTCAAAGTAATTATACCCTTTATAGTGGATGAAAGGCCTGCATGTGTATCAAAGGGCTAGAGGGTAGATTTTCTCTTGCCTCCTGGTGCCTGGATGCCAAATGGGATCCCATGAAGTTACAGACGGCCCCCCACCCCCATCATTTCCCTCCCCTGCTTGAATAGCAATACCCACAGACGATTAATAAAACCATTACGTTGCCCTGTGTAACAGACCCATTTACCTTTTTAATTTCTTTTGAACACTTCATTCCTTCCAGTGCTTGATCGGGTTCCAGTAGATAAAGTGCCAGATGTGTTTAAAGGAACCCTGCACAAGTTCATCAAAACATCAGTGATGATGATTTAAAAAAAATATATATTTTAATCCCATTTTGTCCCTTCTCCTAGCATACATGCCTAGTCTCCTAGTCTTCTATGCCAATTCATTCATTAACTGTCCTGAGAGTTTGTTCTATGTTTTTGTGCTTTATAAAAACATCTCGGTTTAAAGGTGGGTTGTAATGCTTTGATCAATGATCTCTGGCCTCGAGAAAATCCACACCAGGCACAGGGTAATTATCACCCAGCAATCTGCTTTTAATCGCTCTGCAATTTTAGTTCATACTACAAAGCATATATGTTTTCTTTGGTTAAATTACAATGCACTGTGCCCTAATTAGTTCTGTACCGGAGTGGAAAGTGCAACACTGCCGAGTTGCCTAGCTTCTCTGGTAGTGGTTTAGCAGAGCACTTTCAGGCCTCTAATAAAAATACTTAATAAAAATTAATCGGAGGCTGACGTGAAATTTATTGAAATAGTATTTTCAAGAGTTTATATACAGGGCAGTTCATTTTACATTTAGTAAAGGTGATTTGGCTTTTGAGTTGTACTTGGATTACCTCTTAAAATCTTAATTAAAACCACATACATTTGCACAGGGACAGAAAAAAAACAACTAGTATGAACTAGGATTAATGACCTTTTAGAAAGAGATGAAAAATATTACTGCCTCTCATTTTAGAGAATCACTTGATATGTGTAATTTCATTAAAGACTAGTTACATACGGTCCTCCAGATTGGATGAATTAATTTCTGTGATCTAGTGATAGCTGCGGAAATAAGCCTGCTCTTGTTCTTTGGCAGGGTTGTTTTCATTCCAGTGTTAGAATTTATAGGGAGAAAAAGAAGAGTGGAGGGGGGAAAAAAACAGAAAAAGAAAAAGCAACATCCTGTTCATATGTTTCCTTTTTGCAATCATCCTCTTTAATTATCACCTCACGAAGACTTGGCTCAGATGCTTTTCAGATCTCTTGCTCTCTCAAAGGAATTGGGCGTTCTGTGCTCCATCTGAGCATGCTGGTTCCTTGAATGCAGTTTCCATTAACCTCCCCCTATTGACCCCCCCTCCCCCCAGCCCTGCACAGAAGGGTGTCTGCCTGTGTTGATGTCGTCTGAAAGGGTTTTTGAAAATACACACTACACTCTGCCGCCCGCACTGCAGACAACTGATTGCACGTTAGAGATGTAAATATTGTTTAATGAAGGCTCTGCTTCAACTTTCTTTTATTTTTTTTCTTCGTTCTGCAAGTTTAAACTACTTGTAACATCTGGCACTCTCCCCATCTCTTTCTCTCTCTCTCTCTCTCCATGTGTTATGTGAGTGTGTGTGTATATAATATCTCTGCTAAACTGAGTTTAGTTGTAACCTTCAGTAGTACAGTTAGTAGTTTTAGTATTGTACTTCCACAGTAAATCAGTTTCTCAGTAGAAACATTAGAAGTGGTTTACTCTTTAGTAGATCAGACACTCTGCCTGATGCTGTAACCAGTGTGTTGGGGAATCAAATCTATGTTCAAACTTGAATAGCCAATCCCAAATCAATTCAGGTTTTGACAGTTGTCTATCTACAGATGTAGGCAGTACACTGGTATCTAGCAACTAAAGAGAAGTTAATTGTCAGTAATTTTCCAAATGTTGTGTATTGTTGATCTGTTTTAAAAGAAAAGTATTTATGTAAGGCTTCAGAATGCAATGTATGAATTCTTATGTGGATTTGTACATATCTTAATTCTGATCCTACTACATAATGTAGATCTTCAGTCATTTCTATAGGTTCCTGAGCTACATATGTGCCTGTCTTTGTTGCAGTGGTCTTCTGGGAGTCTGCAGTTTGCTAGTGGTCTATTTGATTAATTTAGGTCCACAAGGCCCCCTCTCAGTCTCTCCTTCTGCCTGATCAGACATAACCCCTACCATCTGAGCTGCGGGCTCTTCATCTTGCTCTGACAAAATAAATTAAGTTAGATGTGCCGTTCGCTGAATTGCTTGATACATGGTATAGTAATATAGGTGTGTGTGCATGTGCGTTTGTGTCAAAATTCTAGTGCTGCTAACATCCCACCCCATTACCCAGAGTTTTACACTCGAGAACTTGGTTTAACTTCCTACCAAACAGATTTTTTTTTTTTATGTAGTCATTTTAACATAGTTGGTGTTGGTCAGTTCCAGATATCAATGGAGTTGGTTTGGATTTTATTCCGTTTAATGAATTTTAGCAATTTTCAGTACATTGCTGCAGTAAATGAATAATAAGATGCCTGAATATCAAACGCCCTTGCCTTAGCATGAGGGACAGATTTGAAATGCTGAATCTCTGCTGTTTGTTTTTATTTTTTTAGGCCTGTGAACAGATCATTATTTTTAATGAAAAGAGCTCCTCTTCTAACAAGTCAATGATGCTCCCAATTATTGTGTGGAAGAATAAAATCATGAGTTGGCAACAGTATTATCACTCGAAGGGATAAATTACATTGCTACAAACTGGGCTGAAGATGTTTCTCGACAGCCCTCTTAACAGCGAAGCTCACCTGAAAGTTAGTGGGGAGGCAGTTGATTTTTACTTGGTGTGGAAAGTATGTTTGTATACGAACTCTCTATTCTATTATTTTTTTCCAGGGTGGGAGGAGAATACCTCTAAAGTATTTAAAGGTTAAATTAATCTAAACAGTGGAAAAAGTTCTACTGCAATTCCATATTACTTGCCAATTTTTATTTTATTTTCTGTAATACATCAGCTGTTAATGTTATGCATCTCCTAATTATTGTTCTAAGGCCTTGATTAGCACCAAAAATGTTTTTCCTGAGGGAATAGAAATTCCTGGCTTCAGTTCTGCTCTTGTTCTAGAATAGCACTTCCTCAGACAATGACAACAGAATTAGGCCTCCTGCTCTCATCTCTCGGTAGCCATGTACTGGATGTAGGGCCTAGTTCTTGACGCAGGTGTGTTTGCTTTATAAATCCATCAGATTGAAACCCTGCATTTTTCAAGAGACGGTTTACAATAAAACACATGGCAAGTTAACTAATGCATTTATATTCAACCCTTTTCTGTTGGCTGGCCTTTCCACCTTTTAAGCTGTAAACCTGCAGCTTTAACAGCTTTCCCTTAATTATCTCAAATATATTGCATGTTAATTGTGTATTGACCTGAAGTTCAGATTCATGGTTAAAAGCTGTAGGCTGTTGTACTTCCGAGTGAGTATTTAAAGATAGAAACTTGTTAATTTCATCCATTTGTTAACAGATGTATTTGTTAAGTCTTTAGAGTAAGACTTTTTGTGCTCCTTTTAATAAGACTGTACATAATTGACATAATTAATCTCTTGAACTTCGCAGCGAGCATTCTTAATTAAAGCCGCACGCTTAATCCTTAGAACAGTTTTTCACTTTTTGTTTGATCCCCGCTCCATTTGTTTAGCGTGTGCACAGAGGTCTAGGAGAAGGGAGTTGTCACTCACATTGACAAGCTCAGCAACTCTGTGAGTGAAGACGTTTAGGCTGGAGACCTGTACTGGTAGTGAACTGACTGATTTACTGAGCTTCTGAGAGGCCAATCATTTAAACAAGCACCAGTGTGTAAACAGCTTGATTAGCTTAACAAAAAGTGTCTTCACAGAAAGAAAGCTTGGAAGTCAACCAAACCAAGTTTTTAATTTTTAATTTTGGCATATCAACTGAGCCAATCTTTCCCCTTTTAGAGAATCCCAATATAAGGGTCTAGAATCATTTGTATCTTGCCCCTGGCAGTACATTGCTGGCATGGTGTTACAGAATCTCTGTCCCAGCAAACATCTGCTTCTTCTGTAGGACTCCAGATCTCCCCCCATCCACCATGGCAAGAAAAGGCTTCATCTGACTGCTGCAAAGACCCCTCTGCAATGAAGTAAGCTGGTGCTGCAGTATAATGTGCTGCTTGGTAATGTTTCTTGTCTCCTTTGCAGTCATGCCCTCAGCAGGCTTTTAAATGTGCCAGAAGACGTTATCGGTGAGGTGTTGTTGCTTTCAAGAAAAAATAACGTCAGTTGGATTTAACTATATATAATACAGCATGTAGTCAGGAAGCAGGATGCTGCAGAAACAAATGTCTGTTATTCCCTGTTTGTTTACTCCAGTCACTAACACTGGCTCGGTGTACAGATGGTGGTAAACAAGGCAGAAGGAAATTGTGTAAACTACCATGCTAATGATCTCTTGAACCCAGAAAGAAAAATACTGTATGCTGAAAGTACAGCAGAATTATTGCTTTGGGAGGACATGCTTGCTATACTTTAATTCTATATTATATTGTGGCTTGTGTCTGTGAGAAAAGTGAGGCGTTTTTTTCCCTTGAAGAAGTGATGGAGGCAGTTGATTATCTGGCTGTAGTCAGGCACTTTGAATGCAGGCTGCATTATCATTTCCTGTTGTACTGAGCTTTGTGTGCACCTCAATTCTGATGCATCCTGCCATTTTACTCTGGACATTACTAATGTAGGACTGTTTAACTAGGGCACAGTTTGCGATTTTCGGCACAGTTACGTCCGTTGAAAGCGCCTCGCTGCAAATCTCCTTTAGCACGTCACCAGCCTTTGAACTTTGGACACTAACACTAAAATAAAAACCATGAAGTGAGCTGATCTGATGGGATATATTGAACTATCTTTGAATTAATGTTGAAATGCTTCCTTCTTCCTTCTCATAGAAATGGCCACCTACCCCAACACCACTTTACTCCTGTTGAACAAGAAAGGTTGCCTTAAACCTTATACAAACAAGTCTATTGCAAGAAACAGACCTGTAAAATAATAAAATCCTTAATATCTTTAAAACACACTTACCTTCTTTAGGAGTTTTGAACTATACTAGGATTTAGCATTATTTTGACATTGTAGGTAGTTTGATTTATAATATCTATATCCAGAGAACATTTTGTGCTTCTGAGCAAAAGGATGCAATACTCTGTGGCCAAAAGTGTTGGTTGGTTTACATTTCCTGAGCAAATGTGACATTTAGTTTAGACGTCCGTGTTATCAGCGGTGTCATCTTAGCAAATGGCCTACTGTTCAGTCCAGCATGGTATACAGGATGGCGCTGAAACTGAACGCTTCACTTTTTGTTTTTGTTCTGTGATTTTCCCTGACTGGACACTTAATTGGAACTACTGAGTATAAGACCGTATTTAAATAAATGTTGGTGAGAATTGCAGTTGAAAAATGCAGTAATTCCTGATTTAAACCTGCAGCTTCCTCAGCCACAGCACTTCTGACTAATGAAATATTATCTTCTGTAGACATGCACACCTTGTGGGATCATACTTAAGTGACACAGAACAGTATTTTGTGCAGTAGTTGTGTATGTTCCAAGTGTAATGTATTCAACAATAAAACTTAATGTACTGTAAGCCCTTTGATAGGGTGTCTAACCACACATCTGACTGGCTCTTAGACTGCGGTAAATGTTCTTGGCTGTGAAGGTACTTATTTGACGTCATTTGCAGCAACTTGTAAGATGGAGGATAGTATTTACAAGTAATTTTTATTCTCCCCGCATGCAGACTTCTCCTTGTCTGTCTTTTTGTTGGTTGTGGTTAATGTGAAAGAGTGGGCTAATGACCACGTGTAGATCTGTTTTGCAGACCAGCCGACAAATTGTAGAAGTTGCAAAGGACAAAAACGAAAGTCTCCTAAATCCTTGCTGAAGACATCTGCTTCTCTAAGCGGTCCATGTCTGTGTGGCTTCCTGCGCTCGGCTCTGTTGGAACTGAATACTGGACTCGGGCCTGGAGTTGCGAGAGCCTCACTGATCACTGTCGTCAGAATTTACCACCTCTTCTGGAAAGTTTCCAGCTTTAACTGACAAGCATCCTGCTCTGGTTTCCCCGGGGAAAGGGTTTTATCTTCAGCTTCCTCCATGACAACTTCCTGACAGTCCTGTGGCTAAATATAAGGAAGGCTGGCCACTCAATGACCAGTCATGAGGTCCCAATGCCCAGCACTCAGCTGCATGGGGGCTGAGAAACAGCAGCTGGCCAGAATCAAGGGGGGGGAGGGGCTGGAGGGGCTATCCCAATGTTCATGAAGAAGGTAGACTCCATTTTAAGAGAAGTGAACTCATCCGATTGTTCCAAGTAACAAGGTGACGGGAAATCGCAAATGACATTTAAGAGGTGTATAGGAAATAAATGATCAAGAATTCCTTTAAGGATATCCCTTTATCCAGGATATCACCTAACAGTCTGATTTAAAAAAAAAAAAAGGGATGTAAATGTTTCTATATTTAGTATTGCTTAAGATGCACCTTTGACTGGAACGTTGTGTTTTGCAGACTCTTAACAATAGGACTTACAATGTTGATGTCGTGTATTTGGTGACTAACTTCCTAATAAGATTTGCCACAGTTTGAAAAATCTCTTTTCCCCTTTTGAAAGCCTGAGAGTAGGTTGCTGTGAGCACATTATCACTCTCAGAATTACCACTGGATATTAGATGGAATATATCCTTTGCTGCTAAAATCAATGGAAAGTGTGGCTTTGAATTCAAAGTCAAATCTACCAGAAATACAGGATCCAGTTGGCCAAGGCCTTCAAGGTTCAGCAATCCCATTTTGTCTCAAATAATTGACATGATATTTTCCTTGACCTTACAGAACTACTTTTAAATCAAACAATGGTCAACTTTCTGCTTTGCCCTCATATCGGTTTCAGAGAAAACCTTTATATTGTCGGTTTTTTTAATCTCATGGGAATCTTGTGTGACACTGAGTTTATGCTGTTTTTCCACAGGCTTGGCTCACCATGAGTTTTTTCATTCCTGGAGGGATTTGCCTGCTCCAATGTTTTAAGATGAATAAGTAAATTAAAGGTATTGCTAAGCAAGTCCAAATGTTGAGCAAACAAGAGAAGTCACTCACTGAACACAAGATGCTGATAGAAAGCCCAGTGCAAGTTATTCCAGAAATGCACTTTGTGCCTAAATTAGCCATCAGTGATGGGGCTGAGGGGGTGGAGGGTTTTCTTGCTCACTTGCTCGGTGAGCAATGCGGTTTAGGAGAAATGACAAGCACATGAAGAATTGAGGGATGTCTCTCGTGTGTGAGGGAGAACGCTCACCAGTTCACACAGAACAAAAGAATGTTCCGTGGTGACGAAGCCGGGGTTCACCCGGCCGCTGGAATCAAAGGGGGTTCTTGGCTAAGTCACTGCCTCCTTCCCCTTCTCGGGGCTTCAAACGTATTGAGGAGCTTCGTCACAGGAATGTGCAGTTAATGAACTTCTTAGAAAATTAAAGGGAGGGGAAAAAATAAGTACAACAAACATGCTGTTGAGAATTTCGGTTCCCAGAAAGTATTTTTCTGCTAAAAAAGGAACCTTTCGAATGAATCCTCGACTTCTGTTACAGGTCATGAGATGCATTAGGGAAGAGACATTTAAATTGCTTGTTTTGCAAAGCACACCAACAGATACCAACAGCTAATGCATATCTTGATGCACAAAATGTATATTGATTTAAACATCTGTTTCAATTGTATAAGCATATTGTTTTTCTTGTTATGCAGCTTATCAATGTGCTCTTAATGATACATTTTAATTCTAGGTAGTTTAAAAATATATGTATTTTTGTGTTTGTTATGAGAATGTAAGAACACTGCTAATGGAAAGCATTACAAATACACCATGCTTATCTTGTATGTCATGGGAGGCACAGATAAGCTGTAACTGACATTTTCTTCTGAATAGGAATTAATTTTAAACTTTCAAGGTCATGGTTTTTACCCCATCTCTCTGGTTTAACAGTTGCATTATTTAATGGGAACTGATGACTGATGTATTTAATTACCCCATTAATCCAAAGTAAAAGTTATTTATTTTTATAAACTAATCCAAATGCATAGTAGACATGCATGTAATCCATAGGGTATCAAATAAACATTTATATGAAGATACATATTTTTTTATGAAGTTGGATACCAAATTGATTTCCTGGCACCTAAAATGGGTAAAAAGACTGAAGGGCTGAGGTTGTTATGAATTATTTATTGCACTATTTTCTTTTTCTTTTGTCAATTGAATATCTCACTGTACACCTTGAGTGTGTGAAATGGCTCATGCCAAACGTAGTGTGCGGGGTGGTAGCAGGTTGCTTCATCCCAAGCCTTTCTTCCTGGTACGGTCTGTGCGTCTGTAGTCTACAGTTTGAAGGCAGTGGGGCTGCAGTCTGCTCGATGCCAAATTTCAGATTGATAGAACAGTGCGCCTCATTTTACAAATTAGATGATTTTTCTGGCTGTAGTCCAATGTCTGAACACCAGAGACGGTACTGTTAAAGAGTACCAAAGGATGCATTCAGATACTGTCATAGTCGCAGTGGCTTGGTTATTCTTGGGAAGTATTGTCTGTATGTATTCATGAGAGTAAAATGGATTTTATTTTTTAAGTGCTTTAAGAATGTGCCAGACAAATGCAGTCTAGAAATTCTCTCGACCAAAATCTCTTGTGGTCTTCAGAGAGGACTCTTGCCATACCATACACCAGGTGTGACAGTTTGTAAGATTTCCTCGTCAATGTGATGTTTTCATACACTTTTAGTATTATACTTCTACTTAATTTCTGTTTTGTAATTCTATAACAATGATACACAAATGGTTTCCCTGTTGTTTGGAAATTGACCTGTAGATCATGCTACATCCATCTTGTCCAATACAACTTTGATTAGTGGTGGATTCAAGATGCCTGCATATCTAAGGTAAAAAAATATATATGCATAATGTTGCAGTATTTAACAGATGTAATAAATAAATAAAACTTCATTAAATATGTGACTGTGGAAATATACTATGTACAGTGGGGGAAAAAAGTATTTGGTCCCCTGCTGATTTTGTACTTTTGCCCACTGACAAAGAAATGATCAGTCTATAATTTTAATGATAGGTGTATTTAAAAGAAGTTATACATTGATTTGCTTGTTAATGAGGGAAATAAGTATTTGACCCCTTCAACTTAGTACTTGGTGGCAAAACCCTTGTTGGCAATCACAGAGGTCAGACGTTTCTTGTAGTTGGCCACCAGGTTTGCACACATCTCAGGAGGGATTTTGTCCCACTCCTCTTTGCAGATCCTCTCCAAGTCATTAAGGTTTCGAGGCTGACGTTTGGCAACTCGAACCTTCAGCTCCCTCCACAGATTGTCTATGGGATTAAGGTCTGGAGACTGGCTAGGCCACTCCAGGACCTTAATGTGCTTCTTCTTGAGCCACTCCTTTGTTGCCTTGGCTGTGTATTTTGGGTCATTGTCATGCTGGAATACCCATCCACGACCCATTTTCAATGCCCTGGCTGAGGGAAGGAGGTTCTCACCCAAGATTTGACGGTACATGGCCCCGTCCATCGTCCCTTTGATGCGGTGCAGTTGTCCTGTCCCCTTAGCAGAAAAACACCCCCAAAGGATAATGTTTCCACCTCCATGTTTGACGGTGGGGATGGTATTCTTGGGGTCATTCCTCCTCCTCCAAACACGGCGAGTTGAGTTGATGCCAAAGAGCTCGATTTTGGTCTCATCTGACCACAACACTGTCCCCCAGTTCTCCTCTGAATCATTCAGATGTTCATTGGCAAACTTCAGATGGGCCTGTACATGTGCTTTCTTGAACAGGGGAACCTTGCAGGCGCTGCAGGATTTCAGTCCTTCACGGCGTAGTGTGTTACCAATTGTTTTCTTGGTGACTATGGTCCCAGCTGCCTTGAGATCATTAACAAGATCCGCCCGTGTAGTTCTGGGCTGATTCCTCACCATTCTCATGATCATTGAAACTCCACGAGGTGAGATCTTGCATGGAGCCCCAGACCGAGGGAGACTGACTGTTATTTTGTGTTTCTTCCATTTGCGAATAATCGCACCAACTGTTTTCACCTTCTCACCAAGCTGCTTAGCGATGGTCTTGTAGCCCATTCCAGCCTTGTGTAGGTCTACAATCTTGTCCCTGACATCCTTAGACAGCTCTTTGGTCTTGGCCATGGTGGAGAGTTTGGAATCCGATTGATTGATTGCTTCTGTGGACAGGTGTCTTTTATACAGGTAACGAGCTGAGATTAGGAGCACTCCCTTTAAGAGTGCTCCTAATCTCAGCTCGTTACCTGTATAAAAGACACCTGGGAGCCAGAAATCTTGCTGATTGATAGGGGATCAAATACTTATTTCCCTCATTAACATGCAAATCAATGTATAACTTTTTTGAAATGTGTTTTTCTGGATTTTTGTGTTATTCTGTCTCTCACTGTTAAAATACACCTACCATTAAAATTATAGACTGATCATTTCTTTGTCAGTGGGCAAACGTACAAAATCAGCAGGGGATCAAATACTTTTTTCCCTCACTATACCTACTTGTGGTAGTGCATGGCAAATGTTGTCGAGTTATCGGTCCAGTGTAAGGAATCCCATAACGTTTCTGTCACGCTGCTCGGCGCAGTTTCACTTACAGCATTTTGTGGCCTGTGCCAGGTTGAGTAATTCACAGGGGGAAGAGGCATCCGACTGAAATATCTCCTCCTGTGGTTTTGTATGGTCACCGCTGCCACAGCTTTCTTTGTACACTATAAAATGTTAAATTAGGACTTCAATAGCACAATGCAAAGATTTTTATTTATTTTGTCCTTGCCAAGTTTGTAATTCTTGATTTCTTCCCTGGAAAGGCAACGGAGATATACTGAGGAATTAAGGGTCTATTGTGGTCTTCCCAAATTGCTAATGTACTCCTTCCAAACTTCCCAAAGTGATTTATCACTTTCTGTTAGTGTACAGCTTTTACTGTAAGTCTGGTCTCAATGCCTTTTTAAAACCAAACCATCCATTCTGAGGCTCTTTTTGTTCCTTTCCTAGTCATCTCAACAGTGTGTGAACTTATCAGTTGACCACATAAAGGTTTGCCTGGCCTTTCTTAATTAAACTTTTACCCAGGTTTTAAAGCTTTGCCAGTGGTTGGTGTGATCTGTAGTTTTCCAGCCATGCAGCACGTTAAAGACCAGGCTGTGTTCCCGTATGATACAGGATCCTGGCATATGCTGTGCAGACTGTGTTGTGGTGCTCTGTAAGTTATTATTAAGGGAGGATGTGGTGAGTTAATGGCCTGAAGGTTTGTGTAAACTTATGATTCAGATCAGTCTGTAATTGGGATTCCTCCTTTTGGATGTGGAGTGATTTCCATGACACCAGTTCTCCCACACTTCCCAGAAGCCTTTCTGAGTGATATTGATTTTTATCCCACACAGCCAGAGGAGGATTAGTGACTTTCAGGAACAGCCTGGCTATTGTGGAATCGGTTACAAAATGAGATTAGCTGCATCTCACCTACTTTCTACTTCTTTAAGACTAATCTAATACAAAAACAACCTACATAATTGTGCTACATTGCTTAATGTTAAGGATGCTGCTGAGTTTTATAAGACAACCTTCATTATTCTTAATTTTTTGTAACCATCACCTTAAAGATTGCTGGTAATTAATACCATGAGTAACCAAACTGATCTTGCACGGTATTCTGCTTTGCTTACATCAGTGTATCGTGTGAACGTGGATCACTGCTTGTCCAGACATAACCTTAGTCTGTGTGTAATCCTTTTGTTTGTTACAGAAAAACAAAGGGACTTGAGGCAATTGGTCTTAATGAATATGCTGTGGCGCTTCTTCACACTTTTACTGTAAGAGAAGCTGCAGCTTGAAGGTGATCAGAGCACAAAAAAGGAAATTTTCATATCATTCATCCTGTTTTTATGTATATTAGTGTATATATGCAGATATTAAAAGAAAAAGTAAGCTTAGTTACTATATTGTCTGGCTCACAATCCTCTGCTGCCCCAGCCTGCAGTGTGAATGGCTGTCAGTGAGATTATCATTGCAAACGCATGGCAGGGACACCACGCATACAGGAGGCAGAAGGAACCCATGTCTGATTGGCAACTGGATTTGGCTCTCATAGAAATGCCATTAAGTCACCATCCCATATAAAGACAGGCCTACAGTATATCAAGTTGCCCAGTTATTATTGCTGTTAGCCTTATGCCTTCCTGCGAGAACTGCTGTGACTTTAGATGTGTTTCCTGTGTATCCCTATATACATACTTCTTTATTAAACCATCTTCCTTGATTTGTGCTTGTGCGTGTAGGGTGGGGTATGGAAAGAAATACTTGCTCTTCTGTCACCAACATTTGTCATTCAAAAGGTCTTTTGATTTTGATTTTAAATGTATAGGCCTATATTTGTCAAGACAAATTATTGGTCTTGGCTGTTTGAAAGAAGAATTCACGATCCAGTGAGAGTGAAATACATGGTTAGCACAGCGGGCAGATTCTAAAAACAGCACAATATATTCACACTAATGAAACTCGGATTTGTGGGAGTATGCA
Organism: Amia ocellicauda; assembly: GCF_036373705.1. Taxonomy (NCBI): domain Eukaryota; kingdom Metazoa; phylum Chordata; class Actinopteri; order Amiiformes; family Amiidae; genus Amia; species Amia ocellicauda. The sequence goes on along the minus strand of NC_089852.1, from coordinate 40,883,971 downwards.
TGAGTTTGCATGGAGACCATTTACAAGATGCTATATTAAGCTTTGACTTTATTTGAAGCATAACTGAAATTTGATTTGCAAGAATGAAACTGCAAAAAGTGCAATAATATTCAGGTCTCTATTGAGATGCTATTGGTAATATTGTGTTCTAATGAGCTTGTTAGCTGCATAGTAGAGTTGATGGAAAACAGGTCCGTTTCCTCCAGTGGGTGGTGAGAACGGAGTGTCAGCAGACAGCTCTATGTCATTACATAGTCTTTGTGTTAATCCTATGGTTCATCTTTCATATGTTCTCACAGTTTTGAAGGAAATGTCTGAAACCATTTTGAGCAGCTGGGTAGAGGAGATGGCAGTGCGGCTATATTCCTATTTCTTTGCATTGTACATTTTTGACGTGAAATCCATACACTGCATTTTTAAACTGATAGAAAAGCTAAGCCAAGCTAGGGTTTCAAGCTTAAATGTATTCGATGTATCCCCTTCTGCCAGCGTTATACCATCACTGTTTACTCTGAGAAAGTCTGTTGTCTTTTAGCATGGGCATTTCTTCAGCTATAAAGCCAGCTATAGGAGTCTTCAGTCTAATAATTGACTGTGAATCATTGTATCAATCTTTCATTCATCTTGTATAGATTGCATCTGCTGCACTACAGTGTCGCACAACACTTGATCTTGTAACTCTTTCCATAAGTTTCCACTTAAATTATTATATTAATGTATTGACACTATGCAGGAAAAATACAAGGAAATTATGTATCCATGATGATCAAATTTAGTCTTTTTGTCTTTTTGTGGGTGGCCTCAGTGTGCGCTGATGAATCATTGCATTTGGACTGTACTCCTTAGTCATGAACCCCCAGCAGACACAAGTGTTTGCCAGTTGGATCTTGTTGAGCTAAGGAAGAAAAAGCCAAGTTTTCCCATTGTGTGAATACTAAAACTGCCAATACACAGGTCCTTTCAGGCTGTTATCTGGTACTATTCACTACTGGTAGATACTGATATACACTCGGATTAAATTCTGCGGCAGGTTGCACACAGAAGGAACTTTGTTTTGTGATATCAGACCGATCTCTCTCTCTCTCAGCAGCCTCAGGGATGTGATGAGTTGAACACGACAGCTTTGCATATGATGTAGTGTATACCTGAGGGAACTTGATTTCCTTGTACTGTACTGTACTGTACTTTTCTCTGGCTTCACCACATTCAAATGCAGCCTCCGGTTAATTCCCTGAGTCTTAGTGAGGGTTTAGAAGAAATGTATAATATCCTTCAATGTTGAAACCGGCTTCCTAGATCTTTCTGCGTATCATCTGGTTATTGATTTGGGTTTCGTACTTTTTTCCAGAACTGAAGCAGCAAGTTTATTCCTTTGTGCTGCTGAATGAAACGCTTTTAGTAGGATTTAGAACTAAACCGGGCTTAGGCATAAATCATGTGGATTTTTCTAAACTCTGGTGGTCTTACAGCAGAGGAGTTTTTTACATTTGTATAAATAACGTAGTTCCCAAAAATAAAAACCAAAACAAACTTATGGTACTTAAAACGTATTTAGTTTCAGGAGAACATTTAATTTGTTCTCATGAAATTACAGTAGACTCAAATTTGACTGTCAAGTGGAATATAGACGCTGTAAAGTGGGGAGCTATTCTTGGTACTGTGACCTCTCTAGTGTCTTTTATCTTTTTAAGGTTGTACCCCACCACACTCACCACCTTCTAACGCTTAAACTTGTATTTGTTTGCTGTATGGGCATCTAACACTTAGTACATTCTGAATAATGCTGCTTCCTAAAACCTGTGCATCTCAAGACTGTTAATTGAGCTGTGTTTTTGGTTTGGTAAATTATAGAAAATCTAAAGTAAACATTACCTTCGGTGGGCAGCTTGTAAAGAGTGACAGCGTGTAGCTCTCTGTGATGACCAGATGACCTTTCCCCCCCTTTGCTGTTCTCTAGCGTGTTGATAAAGCCAGAGCTACATGCTGGAGAGATGACCGCGTTTAACCTCATAGTGCCTGTAAGTGCTGCCAAGAATCCCTGATGAAAGGGCTACTGTACTACACAGCTGCTCTTGAACAGTGCTAGCATGGTTTACTGCCAGACCTACTTTACTAACACATCACATCAAAATAGAAGAAGGTGATAACCAGAAGATGTCTTCACTGACTTCTCTAAGCTCTCATCATGAAGACATATGCCAGCTTATTCAGGCTATAACTGACTGAATCACATCTCAAGTGAGTCAGGTTGGCTAAATTTAAACTCCATTATGTCTCTCGGCTGTTAGTGTTTCTTTAGCTAGGCAGTGTTTCATTCATGTGCCTTTATTAATTCACAGGATTTAATTCTATTCTGATGAATTTATTCGGTTCTTCTTTCAGTGCAGTTCTACTGTGGGTTAATCATAGAACAAAAGGCAGTATAGATACAGGCGATATTCATCTGCCTCATTTCCATGTGTATCTGTTTCCTTGGCGATGTACAGTATAAATAAAAGCACAGAGGAAGAGATGGTGTTGGAAGTACTTCCGTTTCTTTTAGGATCTGGTTGATTTTGTACTACTTTTTATTTTATAGTTTTGTAAAACATACCAAAACTATAAAACTATGAATTCCAGCTTAAGCAGATTGTTTTCTCTGGCTCGGTTACATATGGCCTCCCTTTTTGGGCTGGACAGGATGTATGTGGAATCATGTTGTTGGCCACATCCAGTTTGGTTTACTTTGATACTGATATCCATCCCCTACTGAACACACTACTTCATTTTCGGTCCTAAATACAATCTTACTTTCCTTCTACAGTGGTGAATTTAATTTATAATGTCAATTACATTTTAGTAAGTTACATCTATTTAAAATGTGTATGCTGAGACGTCAAGAGTAATTAATCGGAATCAAGGTTAAACGGAATAGCAAACAAAACCACACACAAAATACCTTTTCCAGATGATAAACAAACAAAACCTCTCCTCCCCCATAAAACTAATCATATGTTTTATGCTTCTTACTCTAGATTGCAGATTGCATCTCATGAACAGATTGGAGCTCTTTTAGTTCCCTGCTTGATCTTGCTGGGCTGGGGAAGAGTTGCGTTCTGTCGGGGGAGGGGTGCTGTGAGGGAGTATGGCAGGGAAGGTTGCAGTCCAGCCAAGGGTGTGCGTGTGCGTGTGCGTGTGCGTGTGCAGCTCCTCTCCCGTCATTATGGCCCCACAGAGGCTGGGTCCAAAGCTAGGGGTGTCTGATCACCACCCTGGGACCCGTCTGGCTCATGTCAGTATGTCTGCTTCACGACCCATGTTCCGTTTGGCTTCGTGTTCCCTCCCACTTGGGCTCCTAGCACGTGGAGCAGTCAGTGTGTTTTGGAGGGACATATCTGAGTGTACAGACCCTCCCACAATGTTTAAGGCCAAGTCAACTGAACTCTGGACACTTTTTTTTCCTTTGCTAATGCTCTGCATAGATTTACCTTTTTGTATTTGTTCTCCTACTATACAGCCTACATGTATACAGTGAGGTTTGTTTTCACAATATGCTATCTCATGTTTATTTCTTTCTATCTTTCTTTATTCTGCTTTTATTTTACAGTAAAGTTCATATCGCCTCCCTTCCCTTACGGAGAACCAAATATTTTAAGTTATTGCATTATCGAATGGCATCCCCAGCTGTGCAAAATCTGTTTGAGACACCCTTTACATCTTCCACATGTGTGAGACCCCAATTTCCATTTGAGCAATGTGTTAATCAAGCAGTCAGAATGAATCTATATTGAGTAACACGAACGGTCAAGTGAGCTTTGTTTTTTAGTCTCTTTCGGTTTCTGTTCTCCAGAGACATGCACTGAACTGGACCTCTTGCATCTGGATATTTTGAGCGATTAGTGTGGGTGGACAATTTTGGCAGACAAGCCCTGTCAGTGTTTTCAGCAGGGGTGAATTATCTTTATTACTCATTTTGCAACAAAAGGTTGGTGTGGGGTGCTTATTGACTATGTAACCCTTGAAGAGTGCTCACTGATATTGCAAATGTTTGTTTTCTTTTAATTGAGTGAATCAATTGCTAGTTGCTTTGTGATGGTCTACACACTTTAACAAAAACCTTTTGAATCTGCAAACCCTTTTCCAAATCTTGCAGGCATATGAATAAATGATTATTATTTTAAGCTGTTTTAGGGGAAAGGCACAACTGTAATGAACTGTACTATAAAATGGACTGTAGTGAACAAAGCGTATTCTAATAAAGCCTGTAATTCCTTGTGTAGTGAAAGTGGGAACTGTGGCACTTCTTGATGTAAGATTGTAAGGGAAAAAGTTGGTCATAGCCCAGCCTGAGAAGTTCTCTTGTGATTCAAAGAAATGTGAGTGTATGGTAAACTTTGCATATTAATTACCAAGGGGCTACATTTATCATCTACCAGTCTTTACAAATGATTAATGTTGATGACAAAAATAAAATTCCACTCACGACATGTAGGTCTTGTTTTGTATCTAGCTTGTTAGGGTGAAATCACTCCCACACATCGGTGGGGGACAGCGTCGATTGCCCCTGCTTTGTCCGGATCATGTACTCGGAGCAACGCCTTGATCAGCACTCGGCTTGCACACATCATTTTCATGTTGAATTCTTTCTCACCAGTTTTGTTTGCATCGCACAATTAAGTATTTTGCTCATTGATGTATTCTATGTATGTGTGCATCTAAAATCTCATTTTTGTGTACGTTTTTTTTTTTTTTAAGTATCGGTTAATGGTTGCTATGGTGTAGGTTTGTACTTATCTTTGTTTTATTTTCTTGCACAAAGGTAAGAATATGGTATCATGGTTGCCCATAATATTTTGCCGATTTTTCATATTTTGGTAATGCCTGTATGAGATCAAATAAAATGTGAAATTTCCTTTGGGTTTGTCTTCTGTCGTGCCTTTTCGTGTTGCAAAGGAGCCTCTCTGTCTGTTTCTGTAACCTTTGGTGACATTTGCTGACAGGGGTTTGAGGGGAGGATATCTGCTGATACTCGTCTTATCAGGGAGCTGTTGCTGAGCAAAAAAAAAAGTGTAGTTATGGTTTATTGAAATATAGCCTTTACAGTGTGGGTGGTAGAGCTGCACAATGTACCAAGTGACAGATGGGCCTACCCAGCAGTCTCCAATATCCACTAACAATACAACTTCAGAGTTAAAGAATTTGATACCAAGTAGCTTTGTGTTTGTGTACATGTGCGCACACATAAACATAGATTGGGTAGATTTGTGCTCCTAAGTATAGAAACATATTTTGCATACATATTTTAGTATCAAAATAGCCTCAGCCCTGTAGTGATCTTCTGGTTATTTTTAAATCGCAGAAACGGATCAAAAACAGTTTGGCCTTTAAACATGGACACGTTTGATATTTTAACTGCGGTGTTTCCGCTGTAGCACGGTGACCTTTTAAAGAAGTGTGACTTTGTTTTTGAAAGATGAAGAATAATGATAATGCCATGGTCTTTTTTGACACCGCTCCACAAAGGACAGACATATACAGAGAGAGGTGGAGCACACAGACATCTGTCTTGCAGCTGGGGGATAGTGTTATGGCCATTGCCATATCGGAATGAATTAATCTCCTGGCCAAAGGCACAGATTTCTCCTAATTAGTTACCCACTTATTCAGTTGGCTTACTGGTATAATATAAACAAGTTCTCTTAATAATATAATGTTATTAATCATAATAATGAAGTTAAAAAAACATATATAGGCCTACTGATGCATGAAAGCCATGGAATAAAATAGGACAGAATTGAACTAAATGCACATGGAAAATGTGTACTGCTCTCAATTTTATTTTTATTATTTATGCAGTATTATGACACTTTGCAGTCTGTTAAATCCCAATGTTCAATGTATGTGAAGTCTCACTGTTTTTGAGGAGGCAGCATAGTGCAGCCTTGTACATCTATATTAACAGTCAATTCCTTACCTTCATTGCTTTGTTATTCAATTGTAAGGAACTCATAACCAGTGGCTCTTTCTCTCATAAACTTAATTTGGCGTCATTGAATTACACTCAAGGTGGCACATCTCTGACCGCACAGAGGACTGAGGACATTGATTTTTGTAATAAAATTTATATTTTTTCTTGTTCCAAACCTCTTTAAAGATGCTATACACTCACCTAAAGGATTATTAGGAACACCTGTTCAATTTCTCATTAATGCAATTATCTAACCAACCAATCACATGGCAGTTGCTTCAATGCATTTAGGGGTGTGGTCCTGGTCAAGACAATCTCCTGAACTCCAAACTGAATGTCTGAATGGGAAAGAAAGGTGATTTAAGCAATTTTGAGCGTGGCATGGTTGTTGGTGCCAGACGGGCCGGTCTGAGTATTTCACAATCTGCTCAGTTACTGGGATTTTCACGCACAACCATTTCTAGGGTTTACAAAGAATGGTGTGAAAAGGGAAAAACATCCAGTATGCGGCAGTCCTGTGGGCGAAAATGCCTTTTTAATGCTAGAGGTCAGAGGAGAATGGGCAGACTGATTCAAGCTGATAGAAGAGCAACTTTGACTGAAATAACCACTCGTTACAACCGAGGTATGCAGCAAAGCATTTGTGAAGCCACAACACGTACAACCTTGAGGCGGATGGGCTACAACAGCAGAAGACCCCACCGGGTACCACTCATCTCCACTACAAATAGGAAAAAGAGGCTACAATTTGCACAAGCTCACCAAAATTGGACAGTTGAAGACTGGAAAAATGTTGCCTGCTCTGATGAGTCTCGATTTCTGTTGAGACATTCAGATGGTAGTCAGAATTTGGTGTAAACGGAATGAGAACATGGATCCATCATGCCTTGTTACCACTGTGCAGGCTGGTGGTGGTGGTGTAATGGTGTGGGGGATGTTTTCTTAGCACACTTTAGGCCCCTTAGTGCCAACTGGGCATCGTTTAAATGCCACGGCCTACCTGAGCATTGTTTCTGACCATGTCCATCCCTTTATGACCACCATTTACCCATCCTCTGATGGCTACTTCCAGCAGCATAATGCACCATGTCACAAAGGTCAAATCATTTCAAATTGGTTTCTTGAACATGACAATGAGTTCACTGTACTAAACTGGCCCCACAGTCACCAGATCTCAACCCAATAGAGCATCTTTGGGATGTGGTGGAACGGGAGCTTCGTGCCCTGGATGTGCATCCCACAAATCTCCATCAACTGCAAGATGCTATCCTATCAATATGGGCCAACATTTCTAAAGAATGCTTTCAACACCTTGTTGAATCAATGCCACGTAGAATTAAGGCAGTTCTGAAGGCGAAAGGGGGTGAAACACAGTCTTAGTATGGTGTTCCTAATAATCCTTTAGGTGAGTGTAATGCAATGCATTACACACACAAACACGTACAGTGAGGAAAAGCCAAAATGAACATGATGATTTTCATTGTGAAAATCCGTGCACATGGGCCACTTTCATTTTTCCTCTTGACAGACAGCTAATAATCAGTTAACTGTTTTGGCTTCTCTCTGTCATTTGGAAAAATTCAAGCTAAATAATTCATTGAAATTCTCTAAACAGAAATTGAAAAACAGCATTACTGTGTGGGATTTATTGATAGTGTACTGCCAGGAGCTCTTGAGCTGGTTTAAGATGAATATCACATTAGATTGGGAGGCTTGTATGGAGATATGACCATTAGCAATGGGCATTACAGTAAACGCACTGGCAGCCTGTCTGGATCATCTCTGATAATTGTCTTGTCAGTTGCCTTTGACCGTTTCTGAGGGACATCCTTTAGTCCTGCTGTGTTAGGCTAGGAGATCATGTTTGACTGCTTGTAGTCTTTTAAAACGTGATCAAGCTCCATTAACTGGCAGTTGGGACTCCTTAGAGGTGAAAAAGATGCAGAGCTTAATTTACTTAATTTTGTTTAATATGTAGTTTTATGAACAGACTTGGCAATGATAAAACCACAGGATAAGAGGTCTTTACGGACGTTCAAATAGAATAACTTTCATAAACTAATTTCATACACTTTCATTTCATAAATAGTTTAAATGTCATGGGATTGCTTATTCTGCATAGTCCTCACCAACTGTAGAAGACACATTTCCATCGGCTGTTGTGCAATACAAAAGTCACTTAACTTTATAGCCTATCGTACATTTTCCTTTTGCATATTCACATAGGGTGAGGAAGTGTTGCTCGAGAACCCTCTTTCTGAATTTCATGAATTCATCATAGGCTGTGGCCAGTCAAGGGACAAACAATCTTCTTATTGAGAATGGCTGTCAGAGGGAAACATATTCACAAGGAAGTCAAGAAAAATAGGTCTGGGTAAAAAAAAAAAAAAAAAAAAAAAAGATCAAAGAAAATAAGCTCTAGTATGAGTTGCTCTTGAGTTCGAGCATCACAGGTGCCAGGAAACCAGAGTTTGATATGTAGGCTGCTGAGCAGAACCATGTCGCATTGTGTTAAAGGTGTGAAACCCCAGTGTTGTAACTGATCAGGAATTGGAAATTGTTACCCGATTACCAGAAGACAACAATAGGGTTTACAAAGCACAAGCAAAGCTGGGTGCAATACTGTTCTGCGATGCCTTTTCATTTCCACATTGTTTTATAGGTGGTTTCTCTGGTTTCACTGCAGGATTCTCACATGGGCTGACAATTATGCAAAGTCAGACAGGATTACTTAATGCATAAGCCTACTTGTTTTTTCCTATTAAAGTAACTGCAGCTCTCTCCAGAGATGATGCTTGACTTATATCAACACCATTAAATATCAGTCAGCATGGACTAGGATGAGGTGCATCCTTATTTGGTCCTTTTCTGTTTGAGGATGGAAAAAATGATCTCTTACTCTGAAATTGCGGCTTTTCTGTATATTTACCATTACAATGTGAAATATGATTAGATTCTGTGCCTCTCAACTTTGAATGTAGGGCCTAAAGTTTTATGTAAAGTGTTTTGGCACATTGTAGGCATAAGATATTTCTGTAACCATATAGCCATTTTTGTTTTGACTTAAGCATACGTTTAGCTTTATTGTTATATTAATATATCATACTTTGACTATTTTTGACTATTATAATTCTATACATTTGTACTCTTTTCACTACTACTATTGCAATTATTACTACAAGTAAAAGGAAAGGTTCTGCTTATTCCACGAGAGGCCTTGTGCTTCAGGGATGTTGTACATGGTGGTACATGAACCCTTCCTTCAGGTCAGCAGTCCTCCATTCCCCAGGCACAGCCTTCAAAGCCCTGGCCATTAATTAGATCATTGGACAGGGTGTCCCAGGGTGGTGTGCAGTCCTTCTAATCATGGGGCTGTGTGACATGACCCCTTGTTAAAATGCTGATGCCCATAAGTTTCAAATACACGGGTCGCAAATACGAACTGAGCTCAGTATTCTTCTTATTTAAAGAGACCTATTGCTTCCAGGCTTCTAGGCAGTAATTGCAAAGCCAACTTTTTTAAAACCAAGCAATATTGCCTGTCAGTATACTGAATCTTATCAGGTGTTAAAGAGAAGGGGAGGGAGAATCATTACTGCCTGACCCTCGGCACATTTATCCAACTCTTTGAAAGTGGAATACATAAAATAATATTGCAGTTAATTTCCCCCCAAAAAAACATTACTATGTGGTGCTCCGGTTAAATTGTTACATGCAGCTCGGTTAAACCTGACATGAGTTTAACCTGCTGAGCATGTGGAAATTGAAGAGATCCGTTCATCGTGTTTAGATCAATTAATCTCCCCTTCTTTCTGACGCTTGTGGTTTCAGAGCCGGCTATCAGGTATCTGGAGCGATGTGCTGCTCTATGGTCCGTTTCACATCCTGACGGCAAGACTTCTGGGATTGTTGCCATGTAAGCCAGTAGGAGTGTAATTTACTGTCGTCTCACCCACTCTCCTGTGACCGGATAATGAAAAGCCAATCGCGTGTTGCTATCTCAGCCTGCCCTGCCAGCTAGTCCTCAGACCGAGCTGTAGCTTAGTGCTGAGGATGATCTGCAGCCGGGAAATGAATTGGCATTATTAAAGCCTGTAGAAGCTGACCGTTCACTAGGGTCTGCAGATTTCTGTTCAATCCTCTTGTTAACTGTGTGACAGCCCCACATGTGTCCTCCATAATGCATCACATCTGACAGGGGAACAGCCTGCTAGACATTTACAACCTGCTCCTATGAGCATGCAGTTCAACTGGAACATTTTGGTTACAGAAAGAGAATGTAAAATAATCTGAGTAGCATTGGAGAATATGAAAAGCATTTGTGGAAAGGATGTTGTGTGCCAGATTGGCACCCAGTTGCTACACAGAGCTTTCCCACAAGTTCTGCTAGTTGCAACACTGAACACTGAAGTAAAAAATCAGGCCTGATCCTCATGGGTTTAAGTTGTCATTTCAGATCATCTAGAAAACAACAACAAATACCGTTAAATGTTTTCCCCGCATATTTTTACAATATAATTAAGAACAACTAACACCTGGAGTAAAACCAACAGCTACAGATGTTGATGTTGAACTGTGCAGTGAAGCAGAGCATCAATAAAAGAGAATTCTTTATTTACATCACAGATTTATACGAGGCCATACGGGATACTTTCCCCACATATGATTCACAAAGTTATAGTCGGTATTACAGCCAAAGTCATAACAACCACACTATTTAAGTTGATAAATAGTATTAACTCTTTTCAGATGAAAAATAAATCCTGCCAGTGTGTTTATATGCTGCAGCAAATTCACCCTGGGGATGAACGTAAAGTGAGAATTAGTGTTTGAGTTTGCTCACCGTGACTATTGCTGTCCAGTTGTGGGGTTTGTGCTTGTGCATTTTCCTGTAGCTGGCACTTTATGGGTGAATTGACATTGACCCTAGTTATTAATCTGGTGCAGCAAGTGTACTAATATGCAGTCACGAGATGTAGGCATTTATCCGAGTCCTGTTGTACGTAGTGTTTGTCAGCTTCTGAGGCAAATGACCGACACTGGCTACATACCCTGCCGTGTCAAGCACAGCCAGTACATCCATCCTGATCTCATTGCAGGAGCACTGCATGCACATTAACATGGATTTAATTTCCTGTTCTGTTAATTTATAACTGAACATGTAGATGTTTTCTTCACAGTCTTACATTCCTTTTATGTCCAAAGCAAAAAAATAAAAAACTCCAGCAAACATTTGATTTAAGGAGAAAGGGGAAGAAGCGATTTAAGAACTGCAATGATTGGCTTATGAAATAGCTGAATAGCATTTTTATTTGAACTTTGCAAATACATTTTCACACAGGTTTTGCTTATTTAAAGTGTGTGTGTGTGTGTGGTGATTAGCGGCAAGTACTTGGGGGGGTGACTGTGTTAGAGGGCTTGGAGGCATACTGTATTTCACTACTCAGTGCATTCAGTGCAAACCATCGGGGCTTTGGGATTAGTGGAGTTGTAAGCAGCCTGTCTGTCTTATTGCAGCATTCAGTTGAAAGGCGAGAGAATTAAAAAAAAAAAAAAGAGGTATTGGAGCCCAGTTACCTCTCGCACAAAAATGGGTGCTGCTGCCGACACAGCTGTTTTTTAAATGCTACAGATCACACAGTTCCTCATTACTTTATTTCTGAATTGCTAAAAATAATACTAGAGTATCACTTTAGGCCTGTTTGACAGGGGAAGTGCTTTAAGGGTGATTTATTTTTTTATTAAGCTTGGTGTTTAAAGTTTAAGACTTATTATTGGCCACTATCCTGTATTTTTTTAATTTTTTTATTTCTATTGTTATAAATGCCTGGGTGGGCATTTCAAACCTTCAAACTTTCCCCAACCAGTTATTCCTCAGTGTTGCAACCCACCTTTAAACTGAAATTTATATACAAAATGAGACGTCGTATATGTATTTCAGGAACAATATGGATCTTTCTCTTTCTTGGTTTGAAGCTTCGTCTCGGTGCAACCTTCTCGACAGTCCCTGACTTTAATAATAAACACATGCTCCGCGCACAATGCAAGAGAGTTTTCAAAACAAGGTGGTCAGCTCAAAGACTGTGTAGGAGGTCTTCTCTGAAACTGAAAACCTCTTTAGCATGCCTAGACTATGACCAAAGATGTGCACTCACTGCAGTTTATTGTAGTGCTTAGTACAGTGATATCGTATTTCACACTTCAGTGCGCAGTGCATATTTTGCGCTCTACTGTAACTAGTGTGGCGTACTGTACAATATAAATAATGGTAATCCAGCCCCCTTGAGTTGGTTTAAGGAGATATAACATGAAATCTCCCAGGGTTTGAATAAGACCATTGTGTTTTTCATGTGCCGTGCTTTTTGGTGATACACCCAGTTCATTTGTTTAGAGACTGTACAAATACAAAACAGTCTTTGGCTTCCTGTTGTAATAGAGGCTAAAATATAGAATTAATAAAATCTATTTAAATGACCCAGATCACAAAAGCCTTTGGTAACCCCTTGGCTACACTGTCAGTCATCCACATGGCTCGCTTACTGGAAGCCAAGTGATAAGGACTCAACATGCATTATAAGCAGATTTACCAATTAGATAGATAAAGATAAGGTCTTGCATCAAACCAGATCAGTCGAAGCATGAGAAATATTTATAGACAGATCTCTATCTATCTATCTATGGATAGATAGATGTATAGATTTGAATGATTTAGTTTTCTTTCCCTGTTTAGTTCAAGCAAGTCTTCCTTTTTTCCTCTCATTTGACATGAATTAATGAGGCCTTCAGTGCTTTATCTCCTGGGCCTGTCTGGCACATTGAATTTTCTCTGCTGTACCGCACTGTGCTCTAACATGGGGGACATGTGGAAGCACTGCATCAGCAGGCCAAAGCAATCCCGGTGTATGATTTGTTCCTGTGCAATCCACAACCCACAGATTCAGTGACTCATTCATGATATCCCTGGTAATTCTCAATATAAATATGGTACAGACAAGGTAGACGCATGTCACCCACTTGCTCGTCATCTTGATCATGGAGAAATGAGCCAACCATTCTTTAATTACTGAAGAATCGCATGCGTGAAGATTCCTCCGACTCTTCGGGGGACCATATGGGAGGGTTAAGGCTCGTAAATATGATTGATTGCTATATGAAATTGCTTCTCTGAGGAAGTAACTGATTTTCTTACTGAATCATGACTAAGTGACACTTTTTTTTTATATGAACCTTTCACACGCACTAAGGACTTGTGACAAATCCAGTCATTCCACACAGTCTGAGAAATTCAGCAGGAATGTTTTGACATTAACATTATTTATTTCATGGTCTTGGCTCCAGGAATTGCTTACAGTCTTTAAAACACTTCTGCAAACACTGAAAGATTCTGAGTGAAAATATGAACCGGGCATATTTGTTCACGTTGGCTTGTACAGCCACTTTCTTTGTCGCGTTTTCCTTCGAAGACTTCACTCCAGCTTCCATTACAATAGAACTATAGATGGTGAAACACAATACGAATTCAACATATTTTAGCCTGTAGGTAATTTAAAAATGCATTGTTTAGGGCTGTATGAAAGTTTAAATTGTATTAGTATACAGTCTTTGTCTCTGTCTTCTGCTTCATTAACTTCAGGAAATGTTTGTCAGGTCTCAGTGTGGAGCCAGGCTGCTTTGAAGACAGTGTAAGTGTAATTGCTGCAGAAGTTTTAGAAATTGGTTTGTTAATCCTCTGACACTTTAGTTGCAGCATGATACGTAACAAGAATAACCCTGCCAGTCAGCTGCTGGATGTCAGCCAGCCAGATTTGTTCACTATCCCTGTCATTAATACATACAGGGTGCAGTGACACCATCTGCAGCAACACTGTAAACACGGCAGTAGGGACTGTGTCCGTATTTCTTAATCTGAACTGTATGTGTTCTGCAGGTCTCAGAGCTTGAATGTGTTTAAATAGCTACCTGTACCTCCAAATGTGTGTCCTGTGGTCTCCAGGGGGATGGAGTGCACAGCCCAGCATGATAAACATTCTGATGATGTGCTGCCCTGTTGCATAGACAAATGAATTTCCTGTCTGACTTGTTAAATGTCTTTGCGATAAGCACACAGCTAATTGAAAGAATCCTTCTGCCTTAGTTTAATGGTTTGACAGAACTGGCTAATAATGATGCATGCTAATTCACAAGGACTCCAGTTCTAGCAATTAGGCCGGGACGTTAATTATAGTAGGACGGGTGTTATGGGCCTCCAGTGTAGTTCAGTTCAATTTTTTGGGGCTTTAAAAGAAAAGTGAAAGGTTTTGAGAACGATCTGAAATTCTGCGATTCACGATTGATTACTTAATGATCTTTTAAGGTAGGTTTAAAAGCAGGTGGTACTTTAAAATGAAAAGTGAAGTCTCATCTAAAAATAGTATACCTAGCTAAAATAAATGTGTATTTTGTCATTGCATCAGCAGTGTGAAGTAGATTGAAAGCCGCCATTCCAGGTTCATGCGCCCCTGAGGAGCTGGTTATCAGTTCTCTACAGCCAGCGTTTCAGTCCCGTCTCATTCACATACCTTGGATAAGTCACACTGCCTAATTGAGTGTCTACGCAGACGTTTACTGAAATCGCATTTATAACGGCACGCTAATCCCCGAGGTGTCTGCCGGGTCTCTGGGGCATGGGGATTTAACATCTCGCAACTACCACATGCCGTAAATCAGCAGTCAGTTCTCATCGCACCAAACGGCACTTGTCAAATTTCCTTGGGTATCCTCCAGATCTCTTGGTTGAGCTTTCAGAGTGCAGGGTGATCTGTAATGCCCGAGTACTGTCCTCGTTATGACACGCTTGTCGCGCTCCAGGACTACAGTTCACAACAGACGGAGCACAGCTGCAGAAATCACCCTCGCGGTGTCACCGTAGCCGAGGCCTGATGTGGTTTTGGCTTGGCTTCATGTAATAAACAATAAAATACCCTGTTTTTTTGGTATCTGCCTTCTTGGTTAGAAGCATCTTTCTGCTTCAAAACGGAACAAACTGCTTCTCAGAAGTGTCAGCACTGTATTTCTGACTGCCTAATATAATCAAGCAGCTGAAGAGTAATTTAACCGAGGAGGCTTAGACGTTTTTCAAACTGTCCCTTTGAAATGTGCTGTTCTTGTCGACCACGGTGGCTGTGAATTAGGGTGTCGTGAGGAGAGTGTTGCTTTTCACACCATAGCAAGAACGACCATACACTCTGTATTCACTGAAATGTACAGTTCTCCTCTGTCACGTTTTTGTATTCTAGTGCTATAACACTTTATTTTTTTTTGGTTTGTTTGTATGGTGGTACAATCTATTCTGGGTTTTGGCCTGCCCAATTTGCGCGGTTTGTTTTTAATGTGGTTTAACTACCATTAGTTTTTTTAGATGAACCCTTAGATTGTCTTCTAAATGTCTTCTAATGTCTTCTAAAAGAACAAAATAAAAACACACTATTGATTGTGAATACTGTGTTGTTTTTCCCCCCTGATTATAGTTACTAAGCTGAAACTGCATTTATTTCTGACGCTGCCTAGTTGCTATTAACCGATTTTAATCATGACTCTTGATATTAATGTATATATTTTCTTGATGCAGGCGGAACCTGACCAAGCTCTCCCTGATCTTCAGTCACATGCTTGCGGAGATCAAAGCCATCTTTCCTGCCGGTCAGTTCCAGGGGGACACGTTCCGCATCACAAAGGCAGATGCTGCAGAATTCTGGAGACGATATTTTGGGGAAAAGTAGGTTTCATTTATGTGCTTATCTTTATCCGGTTACATTTTGCAATGTTTGATGTACCTTCCATTGCATTCTTTTTGTTTATTTTGTTTATACCATTAAAAACGACAAATGGCAATCTCAGCCCAAAGGATACCTCTTGCATTCTTGTGTATAGGATACTGCTATCACATTTAATTGCGCATGAATGTGAACATTTTAAAGGATTTAATAACAGTTTTTAATTATATTTTAATACGTTATGCATTTCTGAGGGTGGTTTGTCAGCAAGAGAGCGAACGCTGCAGTTAAATATTCTTGCTATATTTGTGGTGTGTATTTATGGAGTCCAATTCGTTGAAAATACCATCATGGCAGCATGGCCAAGACCTCTGTCTGAAGCAACGGGAGCAGGCAGATGCATAGCATAAGGCCTATAGAGCAGATTAATGACATGGTTAAAAATATTATGTTTAAGCTACAGACCTTCCGTGCTCCTCAAATGAAAATGAAACCAATACTGAAATATGTTGTGGCACAGAAGAGATTTTCAACCCATTAACGCGTGTTCTTTAGGCTCCTCCAATGTGTTGCGCAGCCTAGTCAATGGTGCAGAAGCTGCTTCACCATTGCAGGACATTTTTCTCTTTTCCTATACATTACTATTCCTGCTGTACCCTGTAGCAAAACTCAAAGCAATGCAGATGGCCTGCAAGGTCATGCTCACGTCTCAGCCCATCACTGTCTCTATATCCTTGTATCTAATACAATTACTGCCATGAATGTGCAGCAGGTTTTCTCCTGTGATGTTTTTTGGTCTCTGATTTAGCTTGCGACGACTTTAATTAAAAACGAGATGAAAATGCTTTTATTTTTCCTACATTTGACGTAAGGTTTAATGTATGCCCTATTAGAACAAATGTGGACATCTTTACATAATGTTTTTACCCATTTCAGTTTAATACATAAAAAATCAGCATTAATTTATTTTTATTAAGGAAGGTAGAGAAAATGCAAGACAGGAGGCACCCAAGCCAGCCAATGTAAAATATTTTTGCAAAAGATTCTTTTGTTTCTCTAGTTTATATTTTAATGCCACTAGAATACATTTTGTGGTTTCATTATGTCAAAGCACTTCATCTTGCTGGATAAACCTCCCTATCCCTATTTTCTCCTCGTTATTTACGCTCCTTGAAATGCCAGGTTTTATTTGGATTTCATTTATTGAATTTTGTTTAAAGTTAAGAATATCATTTTAGATTAATAACCCAGACTGTACTGATGAATACAGCTCTGCGTCACTCGAGACAATCTACCAGAAACGACAGACTGGTTTGAACTTGTTAGATAGAAACATCTGCCCACGTCTGTGCCTTCTGATCTCTGCTTTAGTTACTTTGTACTTAGGATGAAATTATAGATTTTCTTTGGCTGTTTGTTTTAATTGAGAGTGATCAGCACAGTGAAAAATGTGCTTTTTGAGCAAAGCAGCAAGAGATTGGAGTTGAGTGCTGCCGCCTTGTTGGAATATTTCTCCTATAGTTTAGTGAAAATGTGTTGTATTATCAATATTTTAAGTGAATAAAGCAGACCTATCTGTCTCAAGCTTATCTTATTAGCCAGATATGGCCACCAGTATCTGGTATATTTGTTTTTATCAATATTACATAATGTTGTATTCTATCCATGTTGCAATCATATCTAGTTAGCACGTGATTCGGTGAAACATCATCAGTCTGTATTTCATCTTGAATGTAGGAGATAATTCAGCTTCTGTTTGTGTGCTGTTCTGTCGATTTGCAGAGTCTTGAACATGCTTATATCCCCTTTAAAGGGTGAATTTTTAATTAATTTCAAATCCCTGTAGCAGATGCATATTTTAGAAACTCTGAGTTCAAATGTTTTAGCTCATTATATGTACATTTTAACATTAAATGTACAAATTTTCTTGTTACCTTAAGGTAAAAGTAAAACAATTATAAAAAAAGACACTCTGCTGAGCTTCCATACCACTGAAAAGGCAAAAACTGAGTGCAAGCCCCTGGAGCCATATCCTCTTTCACATTTGATGTATTATAGATTATTATAAACCTCAGATTCTCTGCCAATCAGGAGAAGATGGGCTGTTACAGAGACCCTTTAAACTAAGGGGGCTTTCAGTTCTGATGTACTGAATAATGCAGAACAGTAGTTCAACCAAAAAAAAAAGTAATTTAGTGTAGCCACTTTAGAGATGGATATTCCTTGCTTATGAAATGATGAAATACGTATGTCTTTAGAATGAAGACAAACTCTTACATTGAAGTAGGAGTGGTGTATTGTACATTTTTCTTATAAATGTGGTACTGAACTTTTTGTACGAATTGTTTGTGCCTCAGTTTATTTGTAAAACTGTATTTTAATGAATAGCATAAATAGCATAGCCTTGCCTTTATTAAATATCGATCTGAAGGCTAGGTTTTGATGCTGAAACAGCATTTGTGCAGCTTCACTGAAAGGAGACGTGCTGTGTAGCCTGCGTTGTGTACTTCTAAGTGGGGGAGCACCTGATTTCTGTTGCGTTTCTTACCCGAGGGATGCCTAGTGGGGTGCAAAGGTGATAATGCACATATCGTTTTGCTGGGAAACGGGCTGAAGCCAAGGCCAGCTGTGACACACAAGATGTACAGGCTGTGTCATAGCGGATATTATTAGTGACAGTCGAGTCAGTTGATTATTTCTTTGCTTGAAAGAAGCAGCTCTCAATGCGCTCTGGCACGAAGCTGCAGCTTTGGTTTGTAGCGAACTGAATAATTGCACTTTAGTGTGAAACCTGTCAACCTCATTCTCGAAGTAACGGGAGAAAACCAACCAGGGCCCGACCTTTTAACTCTTCACATCTCCGGACGTTTCCAAAACTCACTTATTTTACTGGTTTAGTCTTTAGTCTTCTTGATAGCAGTTAGTGTCTACTAAACAGATCCGTTGTTCTTATGTGTTTACTTACCTTTTGCTTCATGTCCTTGTGTTTTTAAAAGTGTAACCAAAATGAATTACTTTATGCAGCTCACAAAGGGATCATTCAGTTCAAATGATGTCAGTTATTGGATTACAGTCCTGCTACTTTACGAGTCATAAAGATAATGTTAGCTTTGGCTACAGGGTTGCAAGAAGTCATTTTTGGGCCTTGAGTGCTTATAGTGATCATCTTAGAACAGATGACTTGTGGATGTCTGCAGTATAATGCAGTGACCTAATCAGAATGCTTATTTTGCATATGAAGTTAATAATTATTCAAGCTCTTTTGAAGCTAGAAGCCAGCTCTGTACTGATGGGTGGCGTCTAGTAGAAAAAGGAAATGTACAAGAAGTTATCGCTATTTTTTAAAATTATTCATAATTCCAACCCTGAGACCTCTCTGTCCACCCAGGCTTTCACATACTGGGGAGAGAGGACCTTCCTCTTACAAAGGTGTTCCTTCTTCCTTTGTAGGGACCTGTCATGGAAGTGAAAGCCTGAGTCCAAATGTTTGCGTTTGAGTCTAGTTAGTGTTTGGATGGAGTACAATGGGAACAGGCAATGGAGGTGGTTTGCAAGATCAGTGGGCAGTCTCCTCAGAATCAAAATAAACCCACATGGCAGCACTGGGCGAAGGTGGTTGGGGGGGCCATTCTTTATGAAGTAAACATTCCTCCCAAGAGTCATCTGTTCTTGTGGTAGTCTTCAGTAATCTTCAGTGAAACATTAAATGTTTGTCATTGGTCCTCTCTCAGTGGAGACACTTGCCTCCAAGTGTAAAACATTGACCAAGAAGCAGTTGTGGAAAGCGGGTGCCTTGAACTCCACTCTGTCCTTGTGTCTAGAGTACTGCCAGTTCTCCTCGGCTGGTCTTCGTTACCGAGAAGGATTAAGGGTTTTTGCTGACAATGTCTGAGTCTTTTCAGTAATGCCTCTGTCCTTGCAAGTCAAAATACATGCAGTGTTTTTTCAGGATGTGTTTTGGCAGCAGTGTTTTGAATTTGTTACCACTTAGAGGTGATGTTTGTGATACGGTATGTGTTATCTAACTCAAGAACTGAACACATAGATGGATATCTAATAAAACCAAGCATATACATCCTACATGCCTTTTCAATGGGACTGATGTATAAAATTAAGTTTCTTTAATATTAGAAACGGTTTTATGATCAGCATATAATCTGTTTTAAGTGCTCTGCATGAATACAAAGTACCTTAAGGGCAGTTACCAATGGCAACACCAACGTCCAACCGTGAAATGCCAAGTTATTAAAACTAGCCTAATGCCTAAAGAATTTACAATGAAAACTAATCAATAACTTCCTGTGTTAAATACAGAACACAGGAGTGTATGAATGGAATCTTCAAAAAGTTCAGTATTTTATACTTTGGCTTTATTTTTCTTCCCCTTTACTCTGTTCTGATTTTTATTTAATTTGTCTTCTCCGCACCTTGAAATATCCTTGAGACATTGCATTCCCTTTCTAGGCCTTACAGTGTTGGAAAACATGCCTTGGGAGTGTGTCAGGGTCCCAGTGTAGGCAGCAGTGATCCTGCTTCATTGACCTTGATGTTTTTAGAAGGCTTTCGTCATCTCCGTGTCAGTGTTGTTGCTGGGGTTGGAATCTCAAACTCCCCTTTGTGATTTTTTTGCGTGTTCTGGAGTGCGGAACGCTCCTGATGAAGGTGTCGCTGGCCTCGACCAGGAGCTCTGCTCTCTCTAAGGAAGTGAACTTGCTGAGCTGAGCACTTTCTGGTGGCCTGGGAGTTTGTGTCCGTAGACACAGCCTTGCTGCACGTGCTCCTACCTTTCCCAGCATGCACAGCTCAAGTTCCGAAAGGAGCTTATCTGAGCCTACCAGAAAGAGAGTATTGGTAAAGAGGAAGGACTAAGATTTAAAAAACTTTGAGGATCAAGCATCATGAATAGTTAAATTTACATTTCCAAAATCTCCCTTGTGTGCTTCAATTATAATTAATTTTGCATTTATGATTTTTAGAAGTAGTATAATGAGCACATTGAAAATTAGAATTTTAGTACATTGAACAAGTCCTGATACAGACCTGGCATTTGACAGGTTGGTGATTTTAGATATTTGGAACTAAGCTTACATCTTCAATTATCAAATAGTTTAATTATAGATTGGAAATTAGGAGCCATGTCCAATTTACACTTTCTGGATCAAGATATTTTATTTTTTGTGTAGTTGAAACCATTCTTGCAGGGGATTTACCATGAACACATTATATGCATATTAAATATGTATGTTAACATTGTGATAAGACTCCACAGTTCTTCACATCAGGCAGAATTTGTTGTTGTTGTTGTTGTTGTTGTAGTCTAATAAACTATGGATTTACCATTTTCTTTTGGCACACCTCTTGATTTGATAGTGTCACGTTACTGTTTTTACAAAGG
The DNA here is from genome assembly GCF_036373705.1 of Amia ocellicauda. Classification (NCBI taxonomy): domain Eukaryota; kingdom Metazoa; phylum Chordata; class Actinopteri; order Amiiformes; family Amiidae; genus Amia; species Amia ocellicauda. Next base: position 40,862,877 of record NC_089852.1, on the reverse strand, counting down.
AGGTTAATTAGCCGTAACAGCACAGAACTGTTGGCTGCAAATCCTGAGGGAGAATGGTTCAAACTCACTGCATTGATGCTGCTTATTAAACAATCATCCTCTTATTAAGACTGAGTTATCCCTGGCTGTTTGTTAGATTTTTACTTTTTGTATTTATAATAGCTGCAAGACAAATTGTTACAATTATTATCTCTCTCTAATTAGTCTCATGTTCGTGCTTTGTGTGAAAAGGAAAAGGTTCATGTTCTGAGTCAATGGAGTCATATTTACTACAGAATAGAAACATTCACATGAACACACGGAAAAGCTCTTCCAGAAATAGAAAGTAATTACAAGGAGAAATAGATCTGATCGGCGGAAACTTTTTAAAATACTTTTTGAATATCAGATGAATGATTCATGCTCAGAACAGTTTACTTAGTTATGGTATTTAAACTCATATGCCTGCATCTTTCAGGAATCTGTTCCCTGTTATAGAACAGCTGCAGTTGGGTAAATGTATGAATGAAAAGAAACCCTTAGGAATAGTCATAGAAATAGTGCACCTTAGGAATAGTCATAGAAATCTAAAACATTGAAAAGATGAGCTCATTGCAGAAGAACAGTATAACACAGTGTTGCAATTGGTAGGAAAAAACTTCCTACAGAGGGTTTCTGAACAGCAGCTCCCACAGGACTGCTCGGCATTCTGGGTGACTGAGCGCTAATCGGGACTCGGCCTTGGCTATCTCAGAACTACGATTTATTGAAAAATGGGGAGAGACCAGAAGCAACATTCTGATTGTACCAAAATGTATGACGGTGAAATCACATGTATGGTATGCTGTAAGACTGTAAAACAATTAAAGACCATCAAGGGGCCTATTCAGCTAAATTATTGTTAAAGTTTTTTGCACTCAATAATTCCTTATAGATTAATTACAAATTATGAAAGTGAATGAGGACTGTAATTTTAAATGGTTAATTGATCATTTAGGACCTAACTGCAGTCTACTATTAATCAGTTATACTCAGTTATGTGGCAATAACACTGATTTAATTGAAAAACTGCCCCCAAAACCAATTAGAAATGTGCATTATGACAAATTGCTTTAGTAATTAACAGATTAAATTTAAGGATGTCTACATGGTTGTAGAACTACTAAACTAACTCTAGCCATTTAGATGTAACCCTTTCCTTGTTAGTCTCCAAATTAAATGCATGTGTTATGAAATTGTCTCTGACAGATGATGCATATTGCTTTCTGGGAGGTGTTTAAATATTTAATAGTTGCTAATCATTATAGTAAATCCTGGTGGCAGTGTGTTAATGGGACACACTATGAAAGCACAAGCAAACTCGCAAGGGAAGCAGACAAAAAGTGTGTTGAGCCCCTAAGGACATTGCTCTGCTGGAGTGGAAATTATGCAAGACAAGGCCTTGAAATCCAATGTGTGGCATCATTTATAAATTACACTATTTGAGGAAAGCAAAGGAAGGTTAACATCCACTGAGAACGGGCTGGATTTCTCTGCTGCCATTTGGGATATTTATGGGCTAATCATTATTCCTAGTCTTGTATTGGCTTGTATTGTGTATTAATAAAGCTCGAAGAAGACCCTGTAGTTTTTTACTTTTTTTACCCTAGTTTTTTTTATTATTATTTCTTTCCATAAAGTCAGATCAATCTGCTAGTCATTTAGCAGAGGTTAGCGGTTTGATTTAAAGATGAAAATTGTTTCTCAACTGGTAAAAAAAAATCAACAACTAAAAACGGTAGTTAGTTTAATAACTAATAAACCCTCATTGTGGTTATGATATTACCGGAAAGAAAATGAAGCACAATATGATATTTTAAAGTCTTCGCAATGTTTTTCTGTCAGCACTTTTATTGACGCTTGATGATTTTGTAATGCCGATAATCACAAGTTGAGGTCTTGATGAAGTGTAAGGATGGCTGGCAGAAAGACTGTAAATATTCAAGATTAATTTACACCATACCATACCATACCATGCCATGACCACAAAAAAACTGTTTCCTCAGTTCCTTGGTTTGCTGCTTTTATGTTTTGTTTTAATGCAATTTTCACAGGGTTTGACAATAATCAGTTTTGCTCTCGACTGTCTCTGGTAGGTGAATTGCAGTGGTGAGTCCTGTATTCAATTACTGTGAAGCTCCCAACTGCATCTCAGCTGTTACCTTAATATAAATAAAACCCAGCTTTGTGATAGTGAACAGGTGGTCCTCACCAGAAAAGTAAAGGCAGGGATTGTTGTGAACATGGCTGGACTCCCACTAAAATGTGAATTAACTGAAGGAAAGTGTTGCCAGCCCCCCTTTTCCATTTCTACTCTATTTATTGTTGTTTTTTCGTGAAAATACAATTCTGCTGCACTGCAGAAAAAACATCTATAGTCTGTCCATCCTTTTGTAGTGTTTAATATATATGTGTATATAGTGTGTGTGTGTGTGTACATGTATGTATGTATGTATGTATGTATGTATACAGTGCATCCGGAAAGTATTCACAACGCTTCACTTTTTCCACATTTTGTTATGTTACAGCCTTATTCCAAAATTGATTAAATTAATAATTTTCCTCAAAATTCTACAAACAATACCCCATAAAGACAACGTGAAAGAAGTTTGTTTGAAATCTTTGCAAATTTATTAAAAAACAAAAAAAAGCACATGTACATAAGTATTCACAACCAGTTTCCACTGATCATCCTTGAGATGTTTCTACAACTTGATTGTAGTCCACCTGTGGTAAATTCAGTTGATTGGACATGATTTGGAAAGGCACACACGTCTATATAAGGTCCCACAGTTAACAGTGCATGTCAGAGCACAAACCAAGCCATGAAGTCCAAGGAATTGTCTGTAGACCTCCGAGACAGGATTGTATCGAGGCACAGATCTGGGGAAGGGTACAGAAAAATGTCTGCAGCATTGAGCACAGTGGCCTCCATCATCCGTAAACGGAAGAAGTTTGGAACCACCAAGACTCTTCCTAGAGCTGGCCGCCCAGCCAAACTAAGTGATCGGGGGAGAAGGGCCTTAGTCAGGGAGGTGACTAAGAACCCGATGGTCACTCTGACAGAGCTCCAGCGTGTCTCTGTGGAGAGAGGAGAACCTTCCGGAAGAACAACCATCTCTGCAGCATTCCACCAATCAGGCCTGTATGGTAGAGAGGCCAGACGGAAGCCACTCCTCAGTAAAAGGCACATGACAGCCTGCCTGGAGTTTGCCAAAAGGCACCTGAAGGACTCTCAGACCATGAGAAACAAAATTCTCTGGTCTGATGAAACACAGATTGAACTCATGTCTGGAGGAAACCAGGCACCGCTCATCACCTGGCCAATACCATCCCTATAGTGAAGCATGGTGGTGGCAGCATCATGCTGTGGGGATGTTTTTCAGCACAGGAACTGGGAGACTAGTCAGGATCGAGGGAAAGATGAATGCAGCAATGTACAGAGACATCCTTGATGAAAACCTGCTCCAGAGCTCTGGACCTCAGACTGGGGCGAAGGTTCATCTTCCAACAGGACAACGACCCTAAGCACACAGCCAAGATAACAAAGGAGTGGCTACAGGACAACTCTGTGAATGTCCTTGAGTGGCCCAGCCAGAGCCCAGACTTGAACCCGATTGAACATCTCTGGAGAGATCTGAAAATGGCTGTGCACCGACGCTCCCCATCCAACCTGATGGAGCTCGAGAGGTCCTGCAAAGAAGAATGGGAGAAACTGCCCAGGAATAGGTGTGCCAAGCTTGTAGCATCATCCTCAAAAAGACTTGAGGCTGTAATTGGTGCCAAAGGTGCTTCAACAAAGTATTGAGCAAAGGCTGTGAATACTTATGTACATGTGCTTTTTTTGTTTATTTTTAATACATTTGCAAGGATTTCAAACAAACTTCTTTCACGTTGTCATTATGGAGTTATAAGTTATAAGTGCTTTGAATACTTTCCGGATGCACTGTATGTATATGTATATGTGTATATATGTATGTATGTGTGTGTGTGTGTGTGTATATTTCTGATAGAAAGTACCTATCAAAAGTGGTCCAAGGAAGGAAAAGCAGTGAACCGGCGACAGGGTCATGGGCGGCCAAGGCTCATTGATGCACGTGGGGAGCGAAGGCTGGCCCGTGTGGTCCGATCCAACAGACGAGCTACTGTAGCTCAAATTGCTGAAAAAGTGAATGCTGGTTCTGATAGAAAGGTGTCAGAACACACAGTGCATCGCAGTTTGTTGCGTATGGGGCTGTGTAGCCGCAGACCAGTCAGGGTGCCCATGCTGACCCCTGTCCACTGCCGAAAGCGCCTACAATGGGCACGTGAGCATCAGAACTGGACCACGGAGCAATGGAAGAAGGTGGCCTGGTCTGATGAATCACTAGTTCAAGATGTTGACTTGGCCTCCAAATTCCCCAGATCTCAATCCAATCGAGCATCTGTGGGATGTGCTGGACAAACAAGTCCAATCCATGGAGGCCCCACCTCGCAACTTACAGGACTTAAAGGATCAGCTGCTAACGTCTTGGTCCCAGATACCACAGCACAGCTTCAGAGGTCTAGTGGAGTCCATGCCTCGACGGGTCAGGGCTGTGTTGGCGGCAAAAGTGGGACCTACACAATATTAGGCAGGTGGTCATAATGTTATGGCCGATCGGTATATGTATGTATTGGTTCCATGAGTGCAGAATATTTTGTTACGGGACGCAGCAGTTTTTTTTTTTTATACTTGTCTTATTTTCTTTGTTGGTTTTCAGTTTTTGAAGTATTCCATCAATACTTCATGTTCTCAGTCTGTGTGCTTGTGTCAATTAAGATCCTCTCCGCATCTGTACTAATTTATAAAGAGTCTCATTGTATCGTCTAAGGAGGTCGGTGTTGTATAGACTTTTTCAGGTGTACTATTGTGCGCACACATGTAAAGGTCACACAAGTCTGGATTCAGTGCAGCCTAGGCTTAAAGTGTTGGTGGTTCATAAAAAGACTGCCAGTGTGGTATTCCATCTCACACCGAGGTTTCCTGTTTTCATACCAGTAAGTGTTTCTGATGAAAACTGCACATGAATCTTGGTTCACCCCTTACAGGAAATAGTCACTCAGGGTATGTTTAGACCCAAAACCCTAACTTTATCATTTTCAAATCAAACAGGAAAGCATGTTATATTTTCTAATTTCATCATTAATCATCTAAAAAGTGCAACAAAAATGCTCCTCTATGGATTATTGATATGGTTTTGAAATATAAACTAACTTTTGGAAGTTACTTTGCATAGAATGTTCTGTAAAATTTGGATAAAGCAATCCTAAGAAAGTGAATAACAGGATACATATTTAATAGTCTTTATAGAATGCATTTGCAATACAAATTAGGATAACCACAGGCAGTTTTTAATTTAACAGTGTTTAGCTGAATCAACTTAATGTAAAGGGGGAAAAGTAAATGATGATCATTTTTAAAACCCTTGTCTTTCAGGACGATCGTGCCGTGGAAAGTGTTCAGACAGTGCCTTCATGAGCTGCACCCCATCAGCTCGGGCCTGGAGGCCATGGCGCTCAAATCCACCATTGACCTGACCTGCAATGATTACATCTCCATCTTTGAGTTTGATATCTTCACCAGGCTCTTCCAGGTACCTCCACCTGGGCCGTCGTTTTGTTTTTGTTTTTGTCTAAATTATTTTATAAGGTGCTTTGGAGTTATACAGTTGTGATGGGTATAGCAGCTTTCTGAGATCATTATTATTATTATTAATTCTCCTTCTCCAAGATCTTTCTCTTTGTTGGCTTGTTTGTAGACTAGGAAAATGTGTTGTACCTTCACACATTTGCATTTGTGTATTGAAACAATTAAAATATTTTATTTTTTATATAACATATTCTCATATTCTGAGTTTCTGCACCAGAGCTCCAACAGCCTGTTAATCAGAACGCAAATCTTGCCGAATTTGTTTACTAATTGTAAAGGAAGATTTCACTCAAGGGACACCCCCGCCCCCTCAGCAGAAATGAAACGACATGTCTCTGATTATAAATGTCAGATGCAGGCTTGAGATCACTAAGTGAAATGGAAACCTGTGCAAGGGATCACCTTCCCCCCCCACCCCAGGGGGGTGTATTGTTACACTTACAGGAAACGCCTCCATCTTCTTGGATCAAAGCGCATTAAATGACTTTTATATCAAAGTCGTGAAGCACCAGATCTTAAATCCTTGACACACAAATCCGCTAAACTATAAAGCTAAACTATATCTATATATAGATACATTTAGGGGTATGGTTTGTATACATGTATTTATGCATGCATATTTTTTTTTCTATTTTGTTTTCCACTTCATACTAATACTGAAATTTCATTGCTCACAAGCTGTGTGAAAGTCAAATGCTTGATGTCTCATCATTTCCTGGGGATCACTGAGCTAGTGGAAGGCAGGGATCCCGCCTGACTGACTCGTGCTTGGTTTTTCTGAAGAATACATTTTTGAAGCATGAAAGAGTCAACCAGATCCCCTAAGTCCATAAAATCTTTCACCAGTATGTGTAAATCAGCTTACCCAAAAAGACGTATTAGACAAGGGTATTATGTGTAAACTTGCTTGCATGTCTGAGCTTAACTGAGAGGCTCCCAGCCACTGATACACAGACGCTTTCATCCCAAAGGCAACTGTTCACAAAATACAAAGGATGTCTTCACTTCCGCTCATTTGATATGAATTACATTTATGTGCGAGAGATTTAAATGCAGGGTTATGGCAACCAGTTAGTGCTGACACAAATTATTTGAGAATATAAGGTTATGGCTTACGAATGAAATTGTCAGCTGCTCCTTGCGGTTTTTGTGCTGTATCTTGCAGTTACTGTTTCACTCTCTGTCTAATCACTGCTTTAAGTAAAAAACAATCCGAGTATTTAATGTAAGCACTTGATAGACAGCCAGGGTGTATTACATCTCCTTGTTTGTGGCATTTAAGGTATTGTTCAGCCTTACGGTACAGCGCATTAATTTTACCAGTTGTGCACATCTGGAACTTTTTCAGTCTGTATTTTCAATGACTGTATTATATAGCTTTTTATTATCTGGTAGGTGATTCTCCTACCTTTCAGTGCCCAGGGCTAGGAAAGATAATATATGTATCTTTCATACTGTGCTGAATGTGGAATATGCACACTTCTATGGTTTGTCAAATTGCTTCCCTCATTAACACACTGCTGTTTGTGCTACTTTTGTCTTCTCATCTGGTGTAGCCTTCTGAGGATACATTCCCACAGACTCTAATAACCCCATCTGTATAGGAAGTTGTAAGAAATACAATTAACTCGAACACAGCATTGCTGTTTATCTAGAATGTATAGTCATCTTTCAGTATGAATTTCTAATGTAGACATCTTTTTAAATGGGACTTTGACCTGCATTAATATTCTGGAGTGATTAAAACCAAATGCAAAACGAAATCTGAGGCTTTTCTTGTCTTTTCACCTAAAATTGCTGAAGAACAGCTTGGCATTCAGTGTAATCTACTGTAGGAGACATAAGCTTTTTATATTTCCCATGCTCAGAAGAGAATTGGTGGACTGTGCACCAAGATATGGTTTCATTTTGATGATTTTTTTCAATTTGAGAGAAGCTAATTATATTTTGGATGAGTTTGTTTTGAGGTATTCAGCTTTCTGTTGTCCATTAACTTTGGAGGGATTCTGTTTTTGTCATGAGGGTTTTACCATGCATCATGGCACAGCTGTAAGTCACATGTCCTTGCCTGTTGCTTGTCGATATTGGTTGGTATTTTTGTTTATTTGTTTTGCTGCCTTCATAAAACACTTGTTTAAAGCAGCTGATCTGAAACTTTTGGAATGGTGCAGCAGAACACCTTGACTTTCTGTTTTGACTGTGTTGCTGTCAACACGTTCTGTCGGTCCTTCTGTGTAGAGTTCATATTAAACACACAACCTTGAGTTTCAAAGTTGAGGGTCACATCATCACAGATATCTGCCACTATAAAGCCTCCATTTAAAATGCAGTCTGTCCACAGTGTCTCATCAGAATACTTCTGTGTTTCTGAACAATACAAATGCAGTTCTGTTTAAATTAGACCTTAGTTGCTGGTTTCAATGGTTTTACTTGCAATAAGTATTGAAACCAAGTGCAGGAGGAGACCAAGCAAGCGGAAGTTTAGATACCGACGGTATCGACGGAAGTCATTTGACAAACGGAACATCATTGTCATCTTTAATCGGAGTGTAGAAACAGGGATATATAAGTGTGTGTGTGCGCTCAAATGTCGGCATGTGTGTTGCATTTAATTTTATTTGCTCCCCTTTTGGAAAATCATGCTCTTTTGTTGCATGCACTGATTTTTGCACGTCTGATATGAGAGCATTTGTAAGGAGTGTATGTGGGATGTAGCTGTTGGCATCTGTGTCACGCAGGTGTGTGCATCTGGACGCGTGGTGACTCCTCTCATATCCCTGACTCAGTTCCTCCTTGTGTTTTCAGCCGTGGGGCTCAATCCTGAGGAACTGGAACTTCTTGGCTGTGACTCACCCGGGCTACATGGCTTTCTTAACGTATGATGAAGTGAAGGCTCGACTCCTGAAGTACATCAACAAGCCTGGCAGGTATAGAGGGACAGCTGCGCCGGCTCCTTTTGTCTTTTATTATTTTTCTTGTTTGAGGTTTTTATCCCTGTTTTTAAATCTGTAATTGCACGTCTCCCACACACTCGGGAGAGTTTGCCAAAGCCGTCTCCTGTTATTGTGAGTGGGCGGTGCCGAGACACAAACTAATTAAAGAAGGGTTAAGGAATACAGGTTGCCTTCCTATGACTTGGAGGGATGTGGGATGAATGTCTTCTCGGGCTATGGATTTAATTGTCGATCTTCTATGGAAAACCAGAAGTTACGGAGGAAGTTTAAAAAAATCAATAACAAATGTGTGAAGATTAATAAAACCCTAATCTGATAAACTGTGTGTACTTAATAAACCTAATGTTCAAAATAAGTCAGTATATGAATAACTAAACACTTTACCATTTCTGAGAATTGTGAATTGGAACACAACATGGGTCTGTATCGTAAGACTAATAGTTGCTCTTAGAAAAACCTATTCTCTCACAAAGCTTAGTACGTCTTGTGTAAAATATATGGCTATGAATCAAACGTATTGTTTTATTTCCTTGATTGGTTGCACACAGCACTCATCGTCACGGTGGCAAGAAAATGAATAAAGGAAACCACTTGAAATGTGTAGGATGCTGGGTGGTCTGCTCTAATCATCTTCTGAATCTGGTCATGCAAATTCCAGTTTTCTGAAGACGGAAAAAACAGCTGTCATGAGGTCCCAGCCATGAGAAGACGAACAAGCACCTCCATTTGCACACTCCACTCCCTCCCGTGCACAAATAGACACACAAAACAGCAGTTATCCGTCACAAAGGGCTGCACGGCATATTTGTTGAAGCACAAATCCTTCACAGAGTCAACCTCTAGATCTGAAATCTTATCCAGTGTGTGCTTTTCTAGGCTTGTTGTTGACAATGCGCCCAGCCCTGTTTGGAGTTTTGTGGAGAGTGTTTTCCAAGTTAAACTCCTGAATGAATGGCAGATGCTTATTATTGTTGACATTTAAAATCTTTTCAATCAAATGTAAATCTTTCTTAATTTCCTGGTCATATAACAATGTTCTTTACTCTGCCAAAAAGGGGGAAAAAACAGGGAATAATGGTTTATTGTGATTTTAATTATACTTCAAGTGGACAACAAAGAAGTGACAGCTAATTTGTTTCCTAAGACAGGCGTTTTTTTTTTGTTATTAAATGCAACCATTTTCTGTCTCGCAGTTGAAGCCTAGCATATCCAAAAAGCAGTAAATAATGGATGAAAGCAAATTTTAATTGCGATATTTGAAGCAAGCCTCACATCTGTGCATTTGGTTTATCTAATGCTTTAGTTGGCATCTGATGGATTCCAGTTTAATTTTATTGATGACATTTTATTTCCGCGTCCCTTGTTTTACTTTTTCTTTTGAAATGCGTTAGTTTGCCTGCTATGTATTCAAATATAAAAAGTGTTTCTAATAGGAGAAATAAAATATCCAGAACCATCACCCACAATCTTGACCCCTTGACCATTGGTAACCATCTACTGTCATAAAGACATACTGCCATAATACACACCGTATCCAAATGCATAGGATAAAATCGTTCATGCAATTGACAGTGAGAGCACGATCTGAAAATCTGGCAATGTGTTTTATGGTTTCTGATACTTAAACCTTGCCTGCAAATATTGGCGCATGACTACAGTTTAGCAGTGTTGTCTAAAAATGTGTACATCAAAGGAAAAGGCCTTATTTAATTAACCATGTAAGCATAAGGACTCCTTCAAAGAGTGTGAAAAAAAAAAAACATGAGTATATGAGCCAGTGAAATCCCTGTGTGGTTTTCTAAAGGGTGTTCACATGCCATTGGAGTTCTGTAGAAGGGAATTTCAGGTCTGTCTGGGGTTCATTCTGTACTTCTGACAGCAGGGGGAGGGAGCAGGAAGGTTAGAACATCACTAGGATTACAGCAGTTTTACATCTGCTGGAAACATGTTTTGTGTTCTTTCTGGCTGTTAAATATGTATTTTAGCTTTCTTAATTTAAGGTTTAATTCCTATATGGATTTGTTACACAGCTTTGGCGTGCGTTTGTAAAATATATAATACAAATGTTTTGTTACAGGTGGAAACCAACATTTTCAGCTTTCAGACTTTTATTGTCAGTTTTAGGATTAGCCTTTCTTTCTAAATCCCCCTTTGACACACACCGGCTAGTCCAGACTCACCTCCTGTTATTACTGTGAATTGTTTGAAGTTTTCAATGAGCTCCATTTGCTGGATGAAGCAATAATCAGTCTTAATGCTTCTTATAGAAACAAGCCCGTGTGTATGGATCCAGGCTACCAATCACTGACTTATTACCACATCGTTTCTCTGAACCCCTTTGACAGAATTGCATACACTGATTTGTACTTGTGAGGGCATGCTATTGTATTGTTGCGTGCTCCTGGCCACGTGCTGCATATTAATTACGCATAACTTCGGGAGCAAGCTAAGCTGCACTATTCTTCCTAATGTATGAGTTGCATTGTTCCTGATTTTCTTGGTATTTTGTCTAAATAAAACCAGAATAAACTATTGTGGGCAGCAGCACACTCTTAGAGATGAATCCCGATGCCTTTTCGTTGCATCAGCTTATTCGGTAAGCAACAGGGTTTTCCAGTGAAACATTCCCGGACAAAAGAGCCAAGAACCAATCTGACATTACAACTGGATTGGAGACTTCTCTGTGTGGTCCTCCCTCAATGTCAGCTGTCCTCCGTCTCATTTATGTACAGCTATATCTTCAGGCTGAGCTGCACACGACTGGGTCAGTGGGCGATCGGTTACGTCACGAATGACGGCAACATTCTGCAGACCATCCCTCACAACAAACCCCTGTTTCAGGCGTTGATTGACGGCTGCCGAGAAGGATTGTACGTATAACCCTGCCTCTAAACCTTCCCTTCTGTTTAGGAAGTGTGGTGTGTAGTCCGTAAGAAGTGGTTTTGGGGGTTATATGATAAAACACATTTTTAATAGAAGCGTCTCTGACATCAACTGGGGAGGGAATTCTTATGGTTTGGGAAGAAAACTGTTTTTCATCCTAAGGTAATGTTTGCATTCTGCAGTCCTTGCATTTCATATGAACATAGTATTTTCAGGCTCCCAGATTTGTCTGCATGGATTATGACAACTTTCAATTCAGACTTTTGATCTGTTATACACTTCCAGGCAGTTATTAGTCTGTATATAGCTGTCAACTGTATTGATCAGCTACAGAACAGATTGCCCTCCTTCCCCAGCTCTCTGCAAGTGTTTTTCTCACTTGATGAAGCATACAAAACAAATCAGGTGTGAAGTATGAGCCTGTTTTCCACTGACAGTTATTTTCTTTTGAATCATTGTTTGAAAAACCTTCTCTCTTCTATTGCCTCTATCAATTGTCTTTGTCAGATTTTTTTTTTTTTTTTCTCCCTAAACCAGCCGGGTGGATCTTGAATAGAAAAATACTTTGGAGCATGGGAGTACGATTGACAAGGCACTATTGACAATGATAAAAATGTTAAGCTGTGTTTTTATTTTATTTTATTTTTTTATTACAGATATTAATAAAATTGACAAAAAAATGATATGCTGGGAAAGAAAATCAGATTTTAATAATCATGCTCTGCTCCCTTCTTGTTAAAGTTTGTTCACTATTCCTTTTCCAATATCTAAATGTTTATTTTGACCATGCATTAAATTAATTTCCAAAACAACTATTGTAGGGCAGGCTAGAACTGTAGACCTTTCTAGAATACTTCTCTCTCCATGCTAATTGGTATGGACATATTTGGTCTCCTGAACAAATAATTATCCATTACATTTTCAGCTACATTACTTCACTCAAGAGGCAGAGTTAGCTGAGCAAAATGCAGTTTGACTTCTCTCCCCACAGCTGAGTAGCTTTAGTTTTGGCTCCCATTGAAATGGGAGTAAAAGGTGGCCCACTTTTGTGTAGTTGTGCTAATGGAAATGCCAAGAATGCAATTATGCATGAAAACACATTAGTTCTACTGTCTGCCTATGTAACAAATGCATCTGTCACATTGGTGGGACACGACTTGGATTTTAATAAATACCCCTCGTGGTGTTCTAACAGAAGGGGTTTTGTAGGGCTTTAAAACTTTCAATGTTTATAAAAAGCAAACCGTTTGCTTCTCGTTCTAGTTACCTGTTCCCGGATGGGCGCAGTTATAACCCCGACTTGACGGGCTTGTGCGAACCAACGCCTCACGATCACATCAAAGTGACGCAGGTGAGTTTGAGAGTTCCCCACACAACGGAGGAAGTTTCAATTTAATAAGCTCTTCTGAAAGTGAAAGTTGGCACGTGTGTATTAATAATCATACTATATTGACATAAGCTTTGTTTTATTGGTCATTAGTCATTCACCTGGTTACTGACTAAAAACAGTTGCTACACGATAGTAGACACGAAGTAGGATAGACACAAAGTACTTACTGCAAAAAGACTTCCTGGGTTTAATTAGAACCTAACCACTTGAAGAATTTCTAAAGGGTGAGAAAGTACAGACTTATTACTGTAGCAATGCACTACAGCTTCCATGCACATACAAAATGAAAGCTTTTAGCAGAGAGGTTATAGTTTTTAATAGTTTTTTATTTTTAGGGTCATTTTCTTTTTCTTTTTCCTTCATACGATGCATTCTCAATCCGTTGCCTCACTGCATCACACGCGCTCTGTGTTTGCAGGAGCAGTATGAGCTGTACTGCGAGATGGGCTCCACATTCCAGCTGTGCAAGATCTGCGCCGAGAACGACAAGGACGTGAAGATCGAGCCCTGTGGACACCTCATGTGCACTTCCTGTCTGACAGCGTGGCAGGTAATGTGAGGAGGAAGGGAAATGCTTTCTCTTTCACTCAGTAAGGAGAGAGCTCTGTGCTCAGCGATCACTGAACACAGAGCTCTCTCCATATTGAGTGGAAGAGAAAGCATGTACGATTAAACAAGAATGCTTCCCTTTATCATTAATTTGAGGAAAAACGTTCGCTTCCAGGAAGCTGATTAATCCCTATATTAGCTACAAGTCCCCGCCGGCCAGGAGAGCGACCTGTCAATGCTCTGCAGGGAAACCTCTGTCCTTATCGACCTGCGTCTACCTGTAGGGCTGTGATAATGTCAGCCTCGCTGTATTTTAAGTGTTTTCAAAGACTGAGAAGTGTAGTCCTTGTCCTGTGAATTAAAAGACATAGGGGGTTGATTTTATCCTGATGCTTGGTGTAATTTGCCAGCTGATGCGTAAAGCATTGAACGTCACTTTGCATGCGGTCTATTAAAAAACAAACAAAACAAACAATTGACAGAGCTGCTGACAAAAACTCGAAATGAGCCCCAGAAGGCTCCTAATCGGTGAACAGCAGGTCCCCATCCGTCCATTGGCATCTGTGTCCTGATCAAACTTTATTGCTGATATTAACATAGAGGATAATGGTTATTAAAAAAAAAAAAACCTGGGATGGTGCTGTCAGCTGCGGAAAGCTGGTAGTGTTGTGCGTGTTTGTAATTACTGTCCTAATGACTCATTAGTCGTGCCTCCGGAGATTTTCAATACCTTTCTTGTTGTAGAACATCTGTGCTGTTTTTTCAGTAAATGAATCGAGCAAGGTTTTTTGGCGTCGAGCGGAATACTAAAGTAAGGGCTGCATTATTGATTGTCTGCGGGAAGACATTAGCATAAGGCTGCTTCTCGTGCACTGCTGCTGCTGTGCATGTCTAGGTGATGGTTTTGTGTTTTAATCCGAAGCCTCCCTTTAGTCTGACACTTTAATTGCAGATTGGCGGTGTGTAGACCATGGCTGCAGTTGTGGTCTCGCAAAACGCTTGCAATTTGAGCACATTACTGACTAAATGTACTGCCGTCTTTTTCTCCTTTCAGTGTCCTTCTCCCCTGTTCCTGGGTGTGTCTGTTTCTTGTCTAGTAACCTCTTTTGTCTTCGATTTCCTCATTGTTGAGGTTTTCCCCCCTTTACAGTCATTCAGCACACCCTTACCCCTGTCAGACATCTGTGTCCGTCGTGTAGAAATCACTGGGATGCTGGCCAGACACATGCTTGATAGGAAGACCTGAGCGTCTCAAACCGGTTTTAAAATGACTTAGAATGTGGGGGATTTCCTTTTGAATCTGGGTTTCCCTACAGAGTAAATGGCACCTATACTTCTACTCACAGACTCGTGGTACAATATTCTTCAAACGGATGATTTACTGTGGTTTGAGATTCTCACGAGTCCTGTTGTGTGCCTTTCTGTGGCATCGCGAGACTCTCAACATGAAGTTGCTGTTAATGAACAAAGTAATTTACAAGTGACTGAGAGGCCCTGCTGATCTTTAAAATAACTGATCTGTGAGAGACTGATAATTCGTGTCATCCTATTCTCTACAGCTCCCTTGTTACTTATTGGTTTGTGTTGTTGGAGTAATGGAGCTGAGTAACTTCCTTTTCCTTTCATATTTGTGCCAGACACATTTAACAACCAGCAACTAGTTTCTGTTTAATCTGGCAGCTGGGAAAGGTCTTAAAATTCATTGCTGCTTTTGCAGCAATTTGAAGTCATAATATCAGCAATTTGAGTAGCAAATAAAACCCATTGCAGGCACTTAATGAAAACGTATTTTAGTATATATTTACCTGAAAACAAAATTGAGGTTTTGAAATCTGAACCAGAATGACATTCATGCCGTCTGATTTGAAGAGGGGTAGGATGCGTCTGTGAGCCTTTTCTCAGATATTTGAACACAGCTTGGTTTTATAGTGTTAAGGTTTTCAAGCAACAGTGACCATCTTATGTTTGTTAAACCGAATAAAAACTTTGGTTATTAATTATGAAATGGACACACTTTTCATTTTCAAAGTTCCAAGTAAACTCTTTTAATCTTTAATAAGGTCACAGTCTGTGCGAGTGTGAAGAGATTACTAAGTTGCTTTCCTGCCAATCTGTGTACATAGGTCTTACTAACCCAGCGGTTTATTTTTTTAGGGAAGTAAAAAAAAAAAAAAAAAAAAAGATATTAATGCTTACAGATTATTCTAAATAAAACCATGTTTCTGGTAGGAGTGCAGCTGTTCTAGTTTCTGCTTACGATCAGAAAATGTATAGTTCAATATATAGTGTGTATAAATGTTACAAGAATGTATCACACAGAGCTAGAGGTAAAATAGTCTGTTGTATGCAGTGTTTTATAAACCGATGTCTCCTCTCCCGCAGGAGTCGGACGGACAGGGCTGCCCATTTTGCCGCTGTGAGATCAAGGGGACCGAGCCCATCATAGTGGACCCTTTCGACCCTCGAGACGACGGGGCCAAGTGCAGCTTCCTGGACCAGTTCATCTCCCCCATGCTGGACCTGGACGACGACGACGACCGCGAAGACTCGCTCGTCATGAACAGACTCGCTTCTATTAGGAAGGCAAGAGAGCTTTTGTTTTTCAAGTTTCCTCGTTTCTTAGTTTTTTCCCAGTGGGAAAAGCAGGGATTTCAGTGGCATCCAATGTCCCCTCTTTACAGCACATTTAATTACTGGACTGTGTTCTGCTTCTTCAGACACCAGCTATGTCTAAGAAAAAATTTAAGGCTGGGGAAAGGAATGTTTTGTGTGGTAATTAATGATCATGAAAGTACCAGATAATAAATCAGTTTGAAACGTGAAAGCCTCCAGTGAAAGTCATTGTAGTTTTGTACTGTAGGTGGCTGCAACATAGAGTTCAAAATCATCACACGGTGTCAAATACTAACGTTCTCCTGACTGATTTAATAGTATGAAGCACAAGCCTGAGATGAGTGGATCACAGTTTATAATACTCTTTTCCCCTCATTCTTAGTCATCTCTTTAAATGTAATCATTTCCTTTGGACTCGCATGATTTGCGTGAAAAGCGAACGGTTGAGTTACGGTCTGCAACTTCATCAATAAACAACTGATGAGTTAGCAAGTTGCTGATGCGATCGTATGTACTTTGCATTGAGACCAGTTAGCATTTTCTCAAACTGCTGTTGTTAGTAGGCAGCTTTTGTGGAAATTAAATATATATTTATTACCCTGATTCATATATATCATGCTGTGGGGGGGAATCGGTTTCAGGAGTCCTAACCACAAATGCAGTCTGGTTATATATGGCATATGGTGATTGGCAAGATCTTACCAGAACGAATGGCACTTCGTCTCACCTCACCAAAGGTTATATCGAGGCTACAGAAGCTGCAGGAAAGAGCAACCCAATCTGATATTCTCGGCATAGTTGGGCATCTTTCATATAGAATCTATAAATGTAAAATGTTGACCTTTTAAATAAATGTATAAAACTAAGAAACTACAAATAATCTTTGTAGAAGTAGGCGTTAGGTTGGTGACACATTAGCTATGACACAATTTGACATAAGATCAGCATTGCAACAATGTCCGTACATCAACTGAAAACTCGATTCCATCAGTCTGTTTTGTCAGTTGCCTTCCCAAACCCCATTTTTTTTTCACAATGAGCATTCTTCTACTTCTCTAGTTTGCTCAGCATACCAGGAGACAGGGAGCCAAGCACACCTTCAGTAGCTGCGCTGGCACAGCTGCTTGTCTCAGCAGGTGCTTCACTGTAGCCAACGTGTCCTGAGGAAGGCAGCGGCTGATTGGTTGACGCGTTTTGTTTTGCCTTGTTCCACTCTAGTGCACAGACAGACAGAACTCCCCAGTGACGTCCCCGAACTCCTCCCCGGGGTCCCAGCGGCGGAAGCCTCTCCCAGACCCCATGAACATACAGCACCTGAGCCTTCCGCCCGTGCCCCCCCGCCTCGATCTCATCCAGAAGGGCGTGTCCCGCTCTCCTTGCGTCAGCCCCACTGGCTCGCCCAAGGTTTGGACCCCACCACCCCCTTCCTCTCGAAACCACTAACCAGGGCTGTCTCTCTGTCTCTGCAAACGCTGCAGATTTTTTTTTTTCACTGGCATAGTACAATTGAACCACAAACAGGGTTATTTTATTAGCACTTCTGTCGGTGTTAAGCTGGTTAAAATGGTGACTTCAGACATTTCCTGTCAGTGATTTGTATGGCTATTTAGAGTGGTACTTCTTACCACTGTGGCCACTCAGAGACACAAAGGTGGCATAGCTACAGCCCACATTAAGTCGAGTGGGCCAGAGCCTGGCATTTCTTTAGCCAGCTGAAGTTTCTCTCCTTCCTTGGCAGTCGTCTCCCGGTATGGCACGCAAGCAGGACAAGCCTCTCCCGGCCCCTCCTCCTCCTCAAAGAGACCCTCCTCCGCCGCCCCCTCCAGAGAGACCCCCGCCAATCCCCCCAGACGGCCGGGCCACCCGCCTGCACCATACCCCCACGGGGCTTCCCAGAGACCCCCACATGACCACCGAGGCCTGGTGCCCGAGAGACGGCATGCACGCGGACTCCCGGGGTGGCGCCGATCGGTCCCCCAAACAGGGCTTTGCCGCCCCCTCCCATCTCAATGGCAGACCGGTTGGCTGCTTCCCTATGGACCAGGGCTTCCGGGGGCCCCACCACCGACTAGACATGATGCCTGAGTCAAGTGCCAAGGTGAGGAGTGTGACGATCGAGAGACGGCAGAGGTGTGCTGTGTTATAGATCTGTATATTCAATGAAGCCTCGTGGTTCTAAGATTCGTTATCTAGTCATGGCAACGTGTCTTCCCAGAGAAAGGAAGAGAGGAGACTCTTCAATAGTGGGCGGTAGTGTCAAAAATATCACAGCCTTTAGTAGCCATGGAGTGATCACACCTGTTCCAGGCTGATCTGAGTGGTGTTGATCCCATTAGTTTAATCAAAGAGAAGGAAACCAGTAGTCACCCTTCATAACTCTCAAATATATCAATACTGATCGCTTTAGCACACAGTAAAACCTATTTTAAGATGGACAAAAAAGCCTTATTTTAATATAGATCTGTTGCTTAGTAACGGGGAAGGATTTTTGTTATCCTGGCACTGGGCTGTGAATTTTGGCAGTACAAAATGTTAACAGCTCTCTCTGGTTGTCATAAACATTAGGGGTTTGATTTAAAATGTACAGCAGATGAATGGCAGTAACTGCATTAAGGATGCAAATAAGCATGATTTAATTGTTTTGCTTTTACTTAGCCTATTTAAAACCGATTAAGAGTATTTTTCTCCAGCTGCTGTGATTTGTTCTGATGTTCCAATGGTTTTTAAATATAATATTTTTAAATTGCTCTTCAACTTCTGCTGCCTTATCCCCAAGGTGTATTTACATATACGGGTTGCTTGTATGAATTTGTCTCTGCCACACAGCCCAGAGTCTGACACTGCACTGCCCCACACGACTGTGGCTGTGGGGCTCTTGAGCATTAAGATATTAAATTGAAATCCAAGCTTGTGCGTGACATCTGAATGGTACCAGAGGAGCTGCCTGGATCTCATTAGAAATCACTGGAGGCTTGGATTGCCTTGGAGGGAATGCCAGTTAAATTCATTACATTGTTTCTGACCACAGTGCCATTTGTAGTATTTAACACTGAAAACCAATAGTATACAGATTGGGGAAATGAAGAAAGCAGCCCAAACCCATACCTTTTACACAACACAAAGTAGGGCTGGGCGATTATATCAAGATTTTGCGATATACTCAGTGTATTATTTTGCACGAAATGTGTTGATGTTAGTAACTTAGTAGTTTTGAGGTCCTTAATCAGGAGATGCAACTGCTTATAAAGTTGCATATTTATTTTACAAACAGACGGGGTCGTGGAATTATGATCAATGTTACACTCACTATATTTAAATTTTATTTAAAGCAATGGAAGTGAATCAACGAAATGGTAGTTATTAAATGTTTGAATTACACACTAAAAACAGAACTGAATGTGGATATACACCGATCAGCCATAACATTATGACCACCTGTCTAATATTGTGTAGGTCCCACTTTTGCTGCTAAAACAGCCTGACCCGTCGAGGCATGGACTCCACTAGACCTCTGAAGGTGTGCTGTGGTATCTGGCACCAAGACGTTAGCAGCAGATCCTTTAAGTCCTGTAAGTTGCGAGGTGGGGACTCCATGGATCGGACTTGTTTGTCCAGCACATCCCACAGGTGCTCGATTGGATTGAGATCTGGGGAATTTGGAGGCCAAGTCAACACCTTGAGCTTGTGATTCATCAGACCAGGCCACCTTCTTCCATTCATAATCATTCATAATGGTCATAATGTTATGGCTGATCGGTGTATATACACATACATACACACGGTTTCCCGCAGCGTTGTTCAAGCTAACCGTGCTAACACACAATGTTGCCACAGCGTTGTAGCATGTATGTTAGCTGGGAAGCGGCACCCCTGGCCAAACATGTGTGAGCGAAAAAAATAATAACCAAAAGAAATTTTAAAACACAAACACACATGTTCCGCCCCGCTCTCGTCGCTAAACTTGATCTGCCACCACCCCTGACAATACGCCACTGCACCCCCGCTAATTTAGATCGATATAATGTGTATAAAATTAAAGAATAATAAAGTTGGTTTGCATTTTAATAAATTGGAAAGCAATGTAAACAAATGCAGAATGTTTCATTTTCTTTTTATTAAGATGGTGAAGTGGTACAACAGTTTTTATTATTATTATTAGTAGTAGTAGTAGTAGTAGTAGTAGTAGTAGTAGTAGTAGTAGTAGTAGTAGTAGTAGTAGTAGTATTATAACTATTTTGTATTAACACATGCTGTGCTGGTAAGTAGAATCGAAACGCAACAGTCAGAGAAGAAATGTACCTGTCCAAGAGATGCTAAATGCTCCACTATAAACCCGGCTGTGGTAAATTTACCTGAATCTATAGCATTTTACAGCGCATGTGTTGCGTGATTATTATTACTTGTTATTGTTATGTGACAGTAAATCATACTGTGTGTGTGTGTGTGTGTATATATATATACACTCACCTAAAGGATTATTAGGAACACCTGTTCAATTTCTCATTAATGCAATTATCTAACCAACCAATCACATGGCAGTTGCTTCAATGCATTTAGGGGTGTGGTCCTGGTCAAGACAATGTCCTGAACTCCAAACTGAATGTCTGAATGGGAAAGAAAGGTGATTTAAGCAATTTTGAGCGTGGCACGGTTGTTGGTGCCAGACGGGCCGGTCTGAGTATTTCACAATCTGCTCAGTTACTGGGATTTTCACGCACAACCATTTCTAGGGTTTACAAAGAATGGTGTGAAAAGGGAAAAACATCCAGTATGCGGCAGTCCTGTGGGCGAAAATGCCTTGTTGATGCTAGAGGTCAGAGGAGAATGGGCCGACTGATTCAAGCTGATAGAAGAGCAACTTTGACTGAAATAACCACTCCGAGGTATGCAGCAAAGCATTTGTGAAGCCACAACACGTACAACCTTGAGGCGGATGGGCTACAACAGCAGAAGACCCCACCGGGTACCACTCATCTCCACTACAAATAGGACAAAGAGGCTACAATTTGCACAAGCTCACCAAAATTGGACAGTTGAAGACTGGAAAAATGTTGCCTGGTCTGATGAGTCTCGATTTCTTTTGAGACATTCAGATGGTAGAGTCAGAATTTGGCGTAAACAGAATGAGAACATGGATCCATCATGCCTTGTTACCACTGTGCAGGCTGGTGGTGGTGGTGTAATGGTGTGGGGGATGTTTTCTTAGCACACTTTAGGCCCCTTAGTGCCAACTGGGCATCGTTTAAATGCCACGGCCTACCTGAGCATTGTTTCTGACCATGTCCATCCCTTTATGACCACCATGTACCCATCCTCTGATGGCTACTTCCAGCAGGATAATGCACCATGTCACAAAGGTCGAATCATTTCAAATTGGTTTCTTGAACATGACAATGAGTTCACTGTACTAAACTGGCCCCCACAGTCACCAGATCTCAACCCAATAGAGCATCTTTGGGATGTGGTGGAACGGGAGCTTCATGCCCTGGATGTGCATCCCACAAATCTCCATCAACTGCAAGATGCTATCCTATCAATATGGGCCAACATTTCTAAAGAATGCTTTCAGCACCTTGTTGAATCAATGCCACGTAGAATTAAGGCAGTTCTGAAGGCGAAAGGGGGTCAAACACAGTATTAGTATGGTGTTCCTAATAATCCTTTAGGTGAGTGTATATATAATATATATCCCATAACAACACAATAGTAATCAAGCAACACTTGCACTGTAATGTGTTGCATTCTGCATATATTTACTATGACAGCCTGCATGTGGTATAAATAAATACTCGTAGTTTGAATGCCTTTGGTCTTATTTTGTAACTTGATCTGGATAAAAACAAGAAATATCGAGATATATATATCGTGTATCACCCAAACTTCTAAAAATATTGAGATTATTTTTAAGTTATATCGCCCAGCCCTAATGCAAAGGTAGCACAGCATCCATCCTTTCCTTTCATTTCATTTCATTATCATCATCACAGACACAGACACTGGCATACTTCTGCCGTTGGCTCAGACTGTCTCATTCAAACATATGGAAAGTCATCATAAAAATAAAGAACTGACAAATAAGTTATTTTTCTTTTTTTATAAAATAAAGAACGTGTTTTATCTGAAACCTCAATTAGGTGTGTTTTAGGGATGTTGGGTATCTGGTGTAATTTATTTTCTGGTTCAGCTTGGGGGCAGTTTTGTTTGTTTGTTTGCTTATTTGTGGTTTGTGCACCTAAAACTTCTCCAGATTAGTAAAGTCCAGATGATTATATAATGTATATGAATTATTGCCATACAGAAACAAAGCATTTCAAGTGTTCAGCACGATTACTTTCCAGCATTTTGCCAGTTGACATTTAATGTGGTTAAAGTTATATACTGTGTTAGATATTGTGAATGCCTGTTTTAGTGGTGCATACATAAAATATGGAAAAATTTAAGCTGTAACATTGACCTCAATTTGTGCAGTCGAAACATCCAGCTGCTAAATTTCATAATCTCGGAAGAATTGATCTTGCTAGCCACTGTTCATACAATTTGGCAACAGTGTAATACAGTGTAAAACAAAATGTTTAAATCTTTGATGTTCCATTGATGGACAGTTTCCCAGAAATGCACAGAAAATGATCACAGTGTGTGTAATATAACCATTGTAATACCTACACTGGTTTCTGTTGATCATTAATGTTTAAAGATCAGTGACCGGTATCAATTTGTGAGCACATATGAATCCATATTACAAATGATGGTGTTCGTGTCTTTGTTCGTGTATCATAACATGTTTTTGTTTTCAGATGATTGCTTTATGAATATTCAGTGCACCCCTTTGACTTTTAATGCTATACTCACTCTACACATCAATAAGAGACGTATTCAGATGCAGCTGCAAATCTTCTCATGCAGAAAATATACATCTGATGATCTCATCACAGTATTGAGCATCCTGGTATGCAGTTTTCACTTGTTTGTAGTTAGATATAACTACAAGATCTTGGCTGTAGGTTTTTTTTTTTTTTAATATATAAAAGAGTTGGCTGAACCTGTATTTGACCAATACAAACAGCATCGGCTACATACTATGCAGAACTGGAGTCAGGTTTAATAACCTGCGATTTGGAAGTCAAGCTTTTAAATGAATCATTCAGACATTCTTCCTACGACATTGTTCAAATAAATCCTATAGATTTAATTTATAAGAGTATTTATTCTCATGGTTTAATTCCAACACCTAAGGTAAAGAGGGGGAAAGTATGTTTTTGTTTCCCTAGTCGAATGTTGCTCTAGTAGCTGCAGTTTGTGGTTAAATGAGTGTCTAGTCACTGTCTACAGGTGGTGCTTTGTTCTTTGCCTTAGGAAGAATATTGATCTTTAAATGGCTTTTACATTTGTAATTATTCCTTTAAAGAAAAAAACATGAAGCTTGAGTTGCTATTCTGTGCCACAATCTCCACTCTTCTTTTTTGACACTCTCTCTTTGACTCTCTTTGCAGTCTTTCACCAATGGCCTCCTCCTGAGCGACGAATACGATGTCCCGCCCCCTCCTCGCCACTCGCCCCCGCCTCCCAGTCTCACTGCCAGCCAAAAGTGAGTGCCCCCCCACCCCCGCGGTATATCGGACAGCTCGAAGACGGCCTCTCATTCACTCCCCTGTACCGGCTGTTCATAGACATGGGCTCAGACAATATACCAGGATGACGAAAACTCCGCTGAATATTAGTTATAAAAGTTTAAGTGTTTTCCATGTACTGTGCATAATTTATTCATATCTTTATTCATAGGTTTCTGTATTCTATAGCTTGCAGTTTTTGGTTTTAGTCCAATAATTACATGAGGAAGTCTAGTTACAAGGACGCATCATTTTTTTCTGTACGAAATATAACGATGATTTTGACCGCCTTGAAAAGAATGTAATGAGTAATTCGATACTGACAGATGGATTTGTTTTGCAGTCTTAACCTTTGATTAGGAGATGCTTTCTGGGAAGTCATGATTTCTTATTCTTCTGATGACCTGGGAACTCTGGGGCACAGGAGGTTTTTGGGACACATGCATGGCAATTACAGAAGGATTTCAGGCATCATCACAGTCTCGGCTATAAACAGATTTAAAACAGTTCTTGGCCTAAATGATACATTCAGCAGTTTTGAGCAGCAACGTGGAAAGTGTTCATATTGCCGTCTGGAACGGTCTGTTCTTCTATAGTTGAATTGCCATTGGTTGCATTAGAAGGGGTTAAAACACACTTTGTTCCTCACTGCAGCTAAATATTCACTGCGGCCATTTTCCTCCGTGCAAAGGCAAAAAAAGCTAGACTTATCCTTTCTGATGACAAATGGCACATACTTGCACGAAAGGATAGCTACAGGATTTGGGATTTGAATAACCTTTCTAAAATAGGAGTCACTGAACTGCAGTCTGTACCCTGACGATTCTGCAGATGTGTTCAAGATTTTGACGTGTTCAGCTGATAAGTTCGCATTCAAACAGTTTCTATGTCAGGTGATTTTCTGACAGCCCTTTTGAGAACTCTGTCAGACTCTGAATTAGTGCGAAGTCTCCCTCTACAGCACGAATACGGAACTGCTATAGCAATTCTCCCCTCTTTGAAAGGACGCGGGTGTTACTTTCATAGAGGAAATCAATGTGTGGTTGATAGTCTCGGTGTCGTCAGTTCAACAGGTTCCTCTCGAGGTGCCAGAGGAAAAGCGTTTTTTAACCTGTTTTGAAGAATCTGTTTTTCTCCAGTTGGGTTGTCCTCTGAGCTTTTCACATGCTGCAGCTGAGAGAGGTTTCAGGACCTGCCAGTGAAATCTGTGTGCAGTGATCAGTCTCTCCTCTCACCGCTGCTCTGCCCTTGGCATCAAAGTTTAGTATCTTCTCCTGCAGAAAGGGGGTGGGAAAAGGTGTTGCTGTCTGGCGTAGTGAGTGTTGTGGGATCTGAGCCTGCTTGTGTTACTGACACTGAGTTGTGTTACTGTCTCAGGTACCCCAACCCCTTCACGTGCGCAGAGAAGCCCCGCGTGCTGACGGACCCTGAGGAAGACGAGTATCAGATCCCGTCGTCGCACCCTGTATCCCTCGCCTCACAGCCACCCCTCTGCATCTCCGTCAGGATCCCTACCAGGTAATGTGTTTGCGGTTTGTTTTAATTTCTTTCAGATGAAGCAACTCCATTACTGAACAAGCAGGGACACGGTTGGACAGGCTTGCTGCATACATTCTTACTGAAAGAAAACTAAATGATTTTGTCCTACAAGGAGAGGAATGGGGTGGAGCGCTTGCCAATAGAGGCAGCTGGTCACATGCTGCTGTTTTCCTCTCTTGCAGGGGTCTGGAGAATGGGCAGTGCGTCAATGGGGCGTCCGAGCACTCGGGAGAGGGGAAGAAGCACAAATTCCTAGAGCACGGTAATTATTTTCACCCACTACAATCCCTTTGTGTCATTTCTGTATTCATACATCGGGGAACAGTGTAATGAAGTGACACCAGTCTCGGTCGCAGGCATTTCGGAAAGTGTCAGATGTCTGATTTCCATGTGACGTCAGTGAAGAACAGCCATTCGGCATCGTTCGCGGTATTCGTTAAACGGCACTACGTTTATGACCAGCCCATATTCCGGCTGAATACCCCTGACTGCGTGTCGTCTCTGTGCCAGTGTGCCGCTCTGAGGCGCAGGCAGCACAGTTTAACGTCTCCTTGTGTTCCCCAGGTGCTCAATTTGACTTGCCCTCTGGTATGTTTCTCCCCCGGGGGCCGTGTACCGCTCCCTGCCCCTCCCTCAACAGGACACCTTCAGACTACGACATCCTGGTGCCCCCCCAAGGTAGCCACTGCACCCCTGCTGTCTCTGTCCCAGCCCCCGCCCGCCGAATGGCTTAACACCAGGAATGATTAATTCGTAGAGCTTGCTAGCATGTACAGATGCATGCCTTCAAGCTTTAAAATACTAAAACATTACTTTTCAAACTTTTCCAAACTATTTTCACTGTTATTTCACAGGGATGTGCTTTAAAAAGGCTTTATTACAATAAATACATGTATATCCTTACAAGCAACCCTGAGTGACTTGGAAAACCTTTACCTTAATCGAATTCATCATAAATTAACTGTGCATCTGTTGCAACTGTTCGGAAACCGAAAGCAAAAGTCTCTGCTGTCTGGATGTTTGGAGAACCATTTAGAGCCGTATTTGGTTTCTGTCATCTGTTGATTCACTGTTATGACCCCAGCAAACTATTTTCCCTGCTTATCTTCCAATCTCGGAGTGTCTGGGTGTTTTCCACTCATGGGAAAATCCCTGTTTCCTTGCTGTTCACAGCCATTGAAAATTTGAGTTTCCCAGCTTCCCAATACCCGGCCTTGTGTGACAGTTTAGTTATGCAAAGAGCACGTGAAACCGCGTTGCATCTCTTAGCCCTGCGGGACAAAAGCAGCCATTGTAAATGCTCAGGACAGTGGCCACACTGTGTTCCGTTTGTACATCGTGTGAGTGAATGGCAACTCAACATGGTACGCCCAAACATTTCTGTGGTTATTGTGAAGGCTGACGCTCGCCATGTTGATCAGAGTAATGGTAACAGCTCTACAGTTTCTCTGCACTGGGGTCAATATGCAAAAGAAACTGAATTCTAGTGTGAAGGAGCAGTGATGTAATATTCGACTACTTCAACACCTGATAAATACTCACAGAAGAGTTGCTCGTGAGTCGCAAAGGAAGGTTTTCCTGTGTTGCGTATTCAAGCAATTTCAAATCAGATTGTCATGTGCTTGTGAATGTATGAATGTGTTATACATGATTTTACTCTCCAAATGACTTAAAATGTCAATATATTAAGTTTTTTTTTACTCATAATGAAAGTGAAATGTGTGTTACTGCAGGGAAGTAGGGATGTTTTCTCCTCCAGCTTTAATGCGGATTGCATTCAATTATTCACCATTTTGTAAATTTAAAATATACATGTATATGTATTCAATATTGCCTGAATGAATGTGTCTACAGTGCATACACACCCGGCATGTGCTTGACTGAAATAATGGACTATTAAGTGGCAAAATGCTGTTCGCATTTGTTGTGAATTGTTGGATGGCCCCTAGTGGTAACACATGGTAATGTTTTTTTTTTTTTTTATTATTGCCGTTTTGTCTTTGTATAGTAGAGGATCCATTTGACATGCCCTCCCTGCCTCCGCCTCCTCCGCCTGCCCGCCACAGCTTCGCAGAGCCCTCTTCCTCCTCTTCCTCGTCGTCGTCCTCCTCCTCTTCATCGTCCTCCTCGTCCTGTACCAAAGCCAGCGCCCCGGGCAGCCGGCCTGCCTCTGGACACGACCCCTTTCAGCTGAACCCCGGTGAGCCCCGCCTGCCCGATGCGTTTAGTTTTCCTCAGGCTTTTGTGGAGACACGAGAGAACTGAATCCATGCTTAGACAACAGTCCGTCTAATTAAATGTGATTTGAATGTACAGATCACTTCTTCGACTCTCTGAGCGGCCCCGTCCCCGTGCCCCCTGTGAGGAGACTGACCGGAGACAACATGAAGCCCCCAGTGAGGGTCTCCCAGGACTACGACCAGCTGCCGCCCACCTCAGGTACAGCACTCCGTCCACCAGGAATGCATCGTGCCGTATCTGAGCAACCGCATGACGCTCACGGATAGAAATGTTTCGTTTCCATCTTCCACTTCTGCCTGCCTTTTAATCTGCTGTTCTCACTGCAGTTCTCGTAGACGGCGTCCAGGCACCCGCCCGGCCACCTAAACCACTCCCGCGCAAGACCCCCCCGGAGATCCACCACCGGAAGGCGCACGGCCACGAGAACGCCGCGGAGAATGTGGACGCCAAGATCGCCAAGCTGATGGGGGAGGGCTACTGCTTTGAGGACGTCAAAAGGGCCCTGATGATCGCCCAGAACAAGGTGGACGTGGCCCGGAACATCCTGCGCGAGTTTGCGTTGGTGGCCCCGGGACGCAACCTGTAGCCGGGTGGGGGGGGAACTCGCCGAACCTGATTTTCAAACTGCAGGAGGATTCCCTGAAAAGACTTTCTTAGGCAGTGGCCTTGATTGCCAGAGCTGCCGTGGGGAAAGCAGAGAGAGGAAATGTGGAGAAAGGATTCTTCCTGTTCGATTTCTCTCTTTTTTTACGTGAACGCAGGGAGCAATGCACAGCTATTTGTTTTAGCCATATAAATCAGGGTTGAACTGAAGACATTTAAGTTTACTTCTCGAACGTGAAACCTGTGAAAAGCTTGTTGTTTACAGTGGACAGCTGGGTCTTCGTTGCGGCCGTGTTGGTTGCCTTCGTGTTCCTGTGGCCGGTGTGCGTCCGTCTGTCCCTGTGCCGTGGCTGCGTCGCGCTGCTGCTGCTGCTGCCGCCCTGCCCTTGCGCTCCCTCACGCCTCACCGGGAGACACTGCCGGGGCCGTGCCGGATCACCGTGGGTTTTATTTTCCTCACGCTTTAATGAACTGTGCATTTCAATTGAATCAGTGATGCAAAAACTAAACGGGGGGAAAACAAACAAAAAAAACGCATGTGGCCTTCACTACTGAATCTTTTCTCTGAGAAAATATTTTGTTGTCGACAAACTCATTTCTGAATGTAGAGTGCATTATTTTGTAAAAAAAAAAAAAAAAAAAAAAAACCCCAAAAGGCAGACCATCGTACAGTTGCTTAGTTACGTGAAACTCTCGAGCCGACACCCCTGCTCTCTGCAGACACTCTCGCTGTGTGAAGAGATGCTGTGACGTCCAGCTGTTTTGCATTCCAGTGACACTTTGTGGAGATCTCTTGTGATCGTGTGGTTCGTCTGCCCAGCAGCGTCACAGCGGGACGGGGAACCTCTGCCGAGACGCCCCTGCTGGCCCCGGTACGGCCGCCCCGCGAGCCCCGACCCTGCATGACCTTTCCGCTGTAGACCAGGGGTGTGTTAACATGTATATCCAGGCAGGTTGTGTTTGACAAAAGCTTCCATTTGTCTCCTGGAAGGAATTATTTATGAATGTATGTAAAAACCACGTCAAACGGACAGTTCTACAGTTCTGATCAGACCCGACAGCGGCCTTCCCATTCACTTATACAAGCTAATGAATCTTGAATGTAGTCGTCCCGGACGGGCCCGGACACACAGGCGCGTCTCTCTGCAGCCGAGCCTGTCTGATCATTGCTTCTGATCCTGGGACACAACCCCACTAGAGCTGGATCAGGGTTAGTGTCTTCATGTGCCAAAAATAAATCGATTCACAGAGCGGCTGTGCAGAGGAGCCTGGTCTTGCTTTATGAGCAATATGTGTGAAAGTGGGTGATTTATTATTATTATTATTATTATTATTATCATTATTATTTTTTATGCAAGACCAGTACAGAGTTTAATGCTCTCTGGTTCCTACATTTAACCACAGTTTCCCTTCAGCTGTGATGGGATTGTAACCAAGTCTCCTCCAGGAAAACATCTGGATCTGTTCCCCAAAATCCTGCAGCTCTCCAGCAAATGCCCTCATGTCATAAAACCTTCCTATTTAAATGTTACTGGTAATTGATAGCAAAATTAGGATTTGCTAAAAATGTAAATTAAAAACCAAAACATCTAGAACAGCCCTGGGGTGAGACCCATACTTTGCCTCCTATCAGTGCATTTAAAATGTTTATTCCCCATCATGGGTGAAAGTTATAGAATACAAATACAAGTAAATCAATGTCAACTTATTTCCAGGAGGGGTTCACATGAACTGGTTTAATCAGGATTTGGAAAAGGCCTTCGGCATGAGCTTGTATCAGTCGCCCATGGTTCCCTGTTATTTATGACAATGTGAATTTATTTCGTTGTGATACCAGTTGCATCCTCTTCTTTCTGTGTTCAGGTTGTACGTGTCGTAACTTGAAGCTTTATTTTGCACTGGTCATCTTTTCTTTCGTCTTAAACTTGAAAAGTCCAAAACTGAAGGTCCATCAACGTCAGCTGAGGACTGATGGGCCTCTTCAGGTTGCAGTAAGAGGTTTTTATTTTTAAGAAAACGTATTTGTCAAAAAAAAAAAAAAGCCTTGTCTAACATGTAAAACATAGTGATGTGTGCAATTAATTTATATTTTATGAAAGCATTCTCTAGATATTTTTCCATTTTTCAACAATTCAATAACACATAATCTGTTCTTGTGAAAATGTTTTATAAAACCAGTATTAACAAAACATGAGAACAATGTCTGGGCTCTTTTATTTCCTGTTTCTGATGTGCTGTGAGGAAGCAGAACTGTAGTATCGGCCCCTAAGCATGATGGGAAAACTAGTTCAGTTTGTCTGGGATTCAGAAATGGTAGTTAGGAATAGAAGAATGTAATTTAAACTTCATATTGTTGACCATGACTACCTAGTACAGATTTCAGTGTTTAGAATTCAGCTCAGGAGAGCGATCACTAACCAGAGCGGCTTTCAGTGAGCAGCCTGTAACCACCTGTGCCAAGGTGTTGATGGGAAAAGCATCTCTCTCCCCAGGGCTCTGGTGTTAAAGGACATTTTATTTGGCAGGGAAAAAACAAAACCCACTCCTGTTATTGTTTCACACCCTGCAGACAAATGAACCCAGCATATGCCGAAGTCACATTTCCATGCTAGTTAAAAGGCAGAGGAAACGGTACAGCACACTGGTGTTAAAGGTCACCTGTGGAAATTGCATCTCGGTTGCTCTTTGAGGTGCTACTTTTCCACAAACACTGCCAGCACTTTGTGAAGTGATAGGGAAATGTTTGCCTGTTATCTGCACATGGGGCTTTTAATCTGCAGATATGATTTAGGAAATTTGTGTTTTAGCTGTTAGCACCTTGTGGTTCTCTTTTTAATAAGTGTCAATTAAAATCAGGGCTTAATATCTGAGAGCCAAGTGGCAATGGTGAGAGTTACGGCTGTGGGTGAGGGTGAGAGAGGGGTCTTTGTTCCCATACCTGCCTGTGGGTGCATCAACAAGAGCAAGTGTTGAACAGGTAACACACCCAAGAGCACACACACCCCGTCACATATGTTGTAGCCTGAGGGACACTTGTATCATACAGGTGTTCACCTGTCCACAGCAACACCCATCTCTCCAGCCCACTGTGGACTTTGGTTTTCAATTAGAAATATGAATCTTTGATCACTTTCACATCTCCAATCAAAAACCTTCGCTGAGCCTCCAGTTTGTTTTCCAACTTTCTCCCATCCAGACAATCCTTATTGAAGTGCAGGAAGGCACCCAGACAGCACAGTAAAAACACACCCAGCACTACGTTTTCTGGAGTTTATTCTTTTTTCTTCAAAATGTACACTTTTTATTTTAAACAAAAGTACAAAAACAAAAATCAGTATTTACAGTACCAGTATGGCCTTCTAATTGTTTTCCCCCCTCTTTGGTTTCACTGCTGACCTGAACGGATGTTTTAAAATGAACAGAAAATGCAGAACAATTAAAAACAGCTTGTCAACAATGTTAAAGAAAAACTCCAGTAGCACATCTGCAAGATCTTCTCCAGAGGACTTTTTTTTTTTTTTTTTTTGGTTTACTTTTTATAGAAAAACTCACTGAAGGGGAAAAAGGGTTTAAACTTTATACATAACTTAGTACTGCTTTGCCTGTCAGTTCTGAGTGAAGGCTAAAACCTTCGAGTGTACAGTACAGCACAGTACCATCCAGAGACCTACATGATATCTGTTCACAATGTCTTATACCTACCTAATGAATGCTGAAGCACTGCTAGACTCGTGTCCCTTACAGTATAAATAGTGCCGAAAACAAGCTAACCATCCCGATCCAAAATATTTACAGTGGACCGTAAACTAATGTGAACACAGTGTGTATAATCACAGCCCGAATTGCGCCACTCGAACCCGACGTAGTGAGGGGCGCGACACCTGGCAGTTTACATGCGTAGTGCGTGACAAGAAAAACCTTGATAGGAAACAAAAGTGTGCGCGTGGAGAGACCTCAGCGCTCTAGTGTAGTGCTACAGTCGCGATGCAAACCGCGTCCAATGATTAGAGACAACATGATGACCAGGGGCTGGGGGGGCGGAGGTAAGGGGCAGCAGCTACTGACCAGAGAGTCCTTTTACAGACGTTCAAAACCACTCCGCAGCCGGGTCTCTAACACTGCTAGTCCAGCCACACAACAAGCAGTTGCCTTACATTAAAATAAATACAAAAATGTTCCAAACAGGGGCCTGAACTCTCAGGTTAATTTTTATTCTCTTCAGATGGAACTGTTCTAGCATCTGTGCTTTTTATGGATGCTAGTTAGGAGAGAGAGGGAAAAAACCCATTTCAGTCAAGAAATATGAAAAGAATCCCACACCAAATGTATGTTTATATCAGAGGAGGAGGGGAGCGTTAAAACTCGGCGAAGTTTAAAACCGTTATGTGAAGACAAGAACGCATGCGGTCCGACACGAACAAAAGTGTAACAGCAGTGAAGTCTTCAGTCTCCGTCAAATGTACGAAACCGGTCGGCCCGAAGAACGATAATGGCCACAGCTAACCGGGGGGGGGGGGGGGGGGGTGATCTGGCAGCGGTCGGATACGATTCTGCTCGCCCGTGAAATTCACATACTTATATGGATGTCAATAGTGTACCGAGAATTTACATTTTTACTAAAGCAGAAAAAAATATAAACAAAAGGAGCTGAACAAAACAGGAAACCCACTGAACCAACAAATAGTGTATCAAACAAAGGCATTCACCAGGAACACAAGGAGGGAAAAACAACAAAAGTTTCAGTGCAGACTCAGGGGAGAGGGGCGGGGGGGCAAAAAAAAAATCCATATACAACACAAATATTTCCATTGAGCTTTTCTTTAAATGTTGGCGGTAGTTACGCTAATTCTGTACAGTTCTGGCTTGTCTTTAAAATGGTTTCCACTGAACGTGCTGTGCGTTAAAAGCTTGAAGGATGGCGTCCAATCAAATGGCTTTCCAGATAGTTTGTGTGTTTGTGTCATTCGTTTGCTTTTTCTCTAGACAGCAAGTCCAATGTGAAAGGCATCTCGTTACGGCTTCTTCCCTGGAAGACAAACGGTAGGTTTACAATCTGTGCCGCACAGACATCCACAGGGCTTCCGAGTTCCTCACACGGGCTCATTAATTAGCGTGTTTAAAGTGTGCGACAGCCTCACCTCATCTCTCCACTGCCACCGTGGTCTCTACACTTCTGCCTTGTGGTTGTTCTCCTCCAGCTTTTTGCTCTCCTCTGAAGTTCCAGCTTCCTTCTCTCCGGTTTTCCAGGTTCCTTGTCTGAAAGAGAGAGAGAGAGACGCACCATTTATTCTCCTGCTTGGCCTCCCTGTCACACATCACTATTCACGGCAGATCGAATCATTTGGTTGTGGAGGGAAACCATGCAGAACTTGTACAAAAAAAAAAAAAAAAAAAATCTGAAATGCAGAACAGCGTTTCTCATTTAAAAACGCCTCTTGCAGCACATGTAGATTAGGGACGCCCAGTGCAGACTAAATGCTTTAGTCGTAGGGTCTTAGAATACAATTAAATTCCGCTCTGAATCTGGAGACGTGAAAAATCTTTATGGTTCCCATTACCGCCAACACAGGTTAAGCCTCTTAACAGCTGGCAAATTCATTTCACTGACGGAATACATTTCTGCAGTGATGACTGTAAAACTAAAGAAATCTTCACAGCCAAATTCATTAGAAGAACAGAAGGTCAAGCTCAAATCTTACTTTGATTTCTTCATGTACAGCCAGTACACCAGCCCCACGATGAGGGCGGCCACCAACAGCCCCACCACGATGCCCACGATCAGCTTGGCCTGGTCATTCACGTCTTCCGACTTGTCTGAAAACGAACGCCACGTGGTTAGAAAACACTGTGATCTCCGGCCACCTGCTGGCAGCCATTAGCCGTCTCTAACTGCAGGGTTTTCAAAGCTTTTTCTGTCCATTAAGAAACTCAGAATCAGTGTAATATCACATCTGTTAAATTAGGGAGGAGCCAGAGGGAGCATGTAATTTAAAATCATACACAGAGGCTAGTTTAGTAATCTGTGGCTTTCTCAACGTTCTTCAGTGAGGAAAATGTTCAGTAATTTCAGACCAGCTAGAAATATAGACCTCCAGTGCTTTAAGGGTTACAATTAGTCATCTCTGGCAAACTAAGATGGCGGTCTGGATTCTCAATGCAGTCAATGGTATCCTGTAGTTTTTCTCTCCCTAGTGTCCTGGTTCTGGTCAGCTTTAAGAGATTACAGATCGCTTTATAACCGAAATGGTTGAGAGCTTTTCAGTCCATTGACATTCCTTATGGTTAAGCTGACACAAAAGAAAGACAACAACAAAAAACTTACCGGTTTCATGGTCATCCTCATCAACAATGACTGAAATAAGATATAAAATAAAATTAACTTCCAAACCACAAGACAAATGACACATGCATTGCACTTTCCTTCACTTTAAAAAACGATCTGTAATCAATGATGTTTGGCTTGAATCACCAAAAGGATTAGTGGCAGTGATCCTGCTCCGTAAACAGAAAAGAAACAGCGACGGCGTACTGTGAATTGAGCCTTCGCAGTAATAGGAGAGGCCGTTTCTGGAGGTACTTGAAAACAGTGGAAATCAAAGCAGAGAGGGAGGAGGGAAAAAGCTTTGAGTGTAGAGAACCCAGCACCCAACACAGCCAGACAGACAGGAGGAGAGGAAAGACACCAACAGGCTCAGATTGTCCCAGCAGGAACCAGGTGCGAGTTAAACATCTGTTTAGCATCTGCTCGACACTTTCACACAAACACACTTCTTTGCAACGGCCCAGTAACCC
This sequence comes from Amia ocellicauda, assembly GCF_036373705.1. NCBI lineage: Eukaryota > Metazoa > Chordata > Actinopteri > Amiiformes > Amiidae > Amia > Amia ocellicauda. The sequence continues at coordinate 40,828,017 of NC_089852.1, read as the reverse complement.
ATCACTAATGACACTGGAAACTGGCTTTCAAGAACAAGTCAAAACAGAAAAGTGTAAAAGTTGGTAGCGTTCTCTCCTATTCTGTTCTCGGAGGCTTATTCTGCGACAGAACTATACTAATTCACCTGAGGTTATTAACCAAAGACCTTTCTCACTGGCTCTGCTTTAGGGAGATGGGGACCCTGATAGCGAGGTTCCTGGATGCCGGTTGTGCACAGTTCGCGAGAGAGAGAGAGAGAGAGAGAGAGAGAGAGAGAGAGAGAGGGAGCTGGCAGGCGGTGCCGGTGCCGGTGACCCGGGTGTTGAAGTGCAGGCGTACTTACAAGATGACACGCTGATGGAGCGCTCGTGCTCGCCCAGCTTGTTGCTGGCTGTGCAGGTGACAGTGACATTTCCCGGGGGAACCACAGTGATGGTGTGGGTGAACTTTCCGTTGATGTAGGGGCTCTCCTTCTCCTGTGGAGCAGCAAATACACACAGTCACGTGATCAGCACACCGTCATTCGTATCGCAATGAAACACACCACTGTACTTGGTCCGTTTAATGATATTTCATGCTCCTCTGCCCAGCCCTGTAGTAACTGCAGTTTGCAGTCATAATTCTTTTCTGCCACCAGAGGGCAGTCAGAGGCCTCAGCCATTGTTCTAACTGTAGAGCCAGCTAGTTCCAACTGTTGGCCACACCCAGAACTGTAACTAACAAGCCCGGAGGCGCGTCAATACCCAGCTCACAGAAACAGCCAGGCTGGTCACAATTAGTTTTGCCACAGCAGAACAGGTAGAGCCGTTCTTAAAATCTATTTCAACATTGATTGGTAAATCTATTTTAACATTGATTGGTTTTGTGCCCTCAAGTTTACATATTAAGTTACGAGGGTGGCAACAGAAAACCAGGCAGACAGATAAGACAGATAAGACAATCTTTGAGAAAATGATGAAACATCCAACGGCTCCTCAGAACACCTGCTGTTCCCATTTCTAATATAAACACATCACTGGGTTTCACTCCTCTGGACAAAGCATTCATTTTTGCTTTTTAAAAGGATCTAGACTCTCTTCCCCCCAGGAGAAAGGGTTGAGAAATGGCATTTGAGCCACTGGCCGCACAGAGCACTTTTCTGCAGGCAGCTCAGTCATACACAGTAATATAGAGACAGGCGAGGCTAGGAACAGCTCAGTGCATCTTTAGAGGATTAATCAAGCAGTCCTGTAATAAATCAAGCTGGTTCCTCAGCACTCCTGCGCCGGGGTGAACAGATGACCCTCACGTCTCTCTGATTTCCTCTCTGAGTGGCCGCAGAGCACAGCCAGACAGGCAATCTGCTCTCAGAACCAACTGACAGAAGCACTTCTGCCTCTCCGGCATCTGACATCAAAACCGCCAGGGTACTTAGAGAATAAAGCCTCTCTGACGAGGCAAGTGAATTTACGTCCTGCCCGGGCAAGACTGGAGAATTAAATGCATATGCAACACAAACACGGTCTGTGAATTCACAACATCAACACGCTGCTCGGCAGGTGTTTGAGGCAGCAGTCGAAACACAGGAGAACAGAGCGAGCCAGTGATTGACACTTAAAAGGCAGACCAGAGTGCTCTGCAGAATGCAACTAATTTGATTTACTCCTGTAGAAAACTAGATCAAAAGACTAAGCACAGTATAAGGCTAAGGGAGCCAGCAAATCTTGTTTTTGTTGGCAAATCTGATTCAACCTGCCAGGAGCTAGTCCCCTCTGTTGTGGGGGCTGTTAATAAATAGGCCAGACCCCAAACATTCTCATTAATAGATCCGTTTGTAAAAGGACACCAGTGTCATCATGTAAAACTGCCAGCCATCTCGCTTTGTGTCACAACTGCCCATCTCAGCATGAGCCAGCGCTGAGTCCAGCCCACAAGAGATGTACACATCAGGCAGTGTCTCTATTGCTGGGCTATACACTGCTGAATATTAATGAGAAAAGAAAAATCACGTACAGTGGTGGCGTTGATGTTCCATCGGACAATTGGCTTCGGAGATCCCTCGGCTTCACAGCTCAGTACCTTGTGCTTCCCATCACTACTGCTGGTTTTGGTGAGCTTACTGACCTGTGGCTTCCCTGGAAGGCAAGTTACCCGGTCAGTTTCAGGGGGAAAACAGCACAGGCTTTCACTGACAAAGGTTTTAATGTAGAGTAAGGGTGTGTATTACTTTATTTTTCACATTGGAGTACGGTCCTGTTAAGTGTAGATGCAGGCAAGCAAAATATATTCTATAACATCTGTACACAGCCTGCATTCAACCCCCCCAGAAAAAAAACAAATCTGCACCTTCAACAGTCAGTTCAAAAGCAAAGCTCTTCTTTACTCCCGGTAACCCGACAGCAGACACTTCACAGACGTAGTAGCCTGCATCCTGGTACCTCAGCTTGCTCAGTTTGGGTTCTTCAGTCTTGCCATTATCCTGGGGAAGAGGATGCAATGCTTAGTTTGACCAAATTGTTGCCTTCCCGTACTTTGCCAGTCAATTGACTGTGAATTACAGTGTGTACACTGTACAGCGTCACACACAGCTGGCGTGTAGTAGTCAAATCTAAACTCGTAGCACCATTGCACATCTTGTAACGCAAGTATTTTCATCCTGTTTGAGATGCACGACATCACACTAGTGTGTAATCCCCCGGCTTACGGCCTTGTTAAAGTCTCTCGATTTGCTCCTACCTTCATCCAAGAAACCTTCATTTCTACAGAGGATTGTTTCTGCAGTGTGATGTTCACGCTGTCGCCAACCATCCCAGTGATCTGGCCTGTCGGGTTCAGACTGGCCTCCAGGTCTGCACAGGTAATAGATAAAATTCAAATGAAATGAGCTCCACAGCCACCTTGCGACTAAAAACAGACCATCATTTGTCCCGATATCTATCCATTAAAACATGGAGGAAAGGTCATGCTTTTGAGCTGCCGAAAGTACCAGCCTCTTGTGTCCCCCTTCATGTGAAAATAATTAATCCTTATCTTAATTTCATAACTTTAAGCACTCACTTTTAAAAGTTGTAACTGAAGAATAAAAAACATAGAAAACATCTTTACATCTCCTCCTGAAAAAGAGGGTGATTTAAAGTCTCAATCCTGTGTTACAATGGGGGCATGCGGTCTCATTTCTGATCTAGTACAAATAAGGCACACTTTGGGGGAACCAGAAGCTTCAAGGAAATTGTCAGCAGTTAAACGCAGTTCCCCCCCATCTGTGCATTATTTTACTTCACAGTTACCCTCTTTAATATGAACGCGATTGCTTCTGCACCCGTTTCCTAATGAATGTAATCGTAATACAATTAAATCAAAAATCCCCACTAATGGTAAAAATAAATCCTGCTGTTGGTCCGTAATTGAATTGTCTGGAACACATCCTCACTCTGCTTCCTGCGAGGCAACAATGTAACCGGACAAATGAAGTGATTAGCTGTATTGTTGGCACAGCACGCGCAATCCTTAGGATGGGTTTTAAGGACCAACTCACAGTGTACAACGATGCTGGTCGAATCCATGAGTTTGTCGTTCTCGACAAGGGAGCAGTTGTATTCCCCACTGTCCTGCCGCGTCACCCCGGTCAGAGTGTACGTGTCTGACATCACCTTCTCTTGCCTGCCCTGCAAGGAGCAATAGGAAATGATTAACACAATAGAAAACCCCAAGGTCTTTGATGCAAAATGATAAAATCACGGCCCTCAAATTGAAAATGCCCGTCACAACAGTGATGGAAAACACAAAATGACACGCAATTTTGCTTGAAATCAAATGATAGACAACTTGCCTTAATGTAGAAATTGTAGCTGGTGGGAGGGGGGTTCCCGTCAGCAGTGCACTTTATGGTCACGTTGTCTCCCTCTTTGATGGGAACCTTGTTGAGCACCTGTACACTGACTTTCTCTGTGGGATCTGTGAAAAGACCACACACAATGAAAAATTCAACTTTTGAATTCACTGCGACCCTGCCACAGCACTTTGAGATGAAGCGATACACCCTTCGGCCAGTTAGCATAATTTTACCAGTCATTTCCTGTATATCTCTTTTGAACGCGGTAGCAGAGCGAGCCGCATTGCATCTGTACCCCGGGGCCCGACACAAAAGCTGCTTTCAACCTTCAATAAGTGCTGTGCCAGACAGAGCATATTACACACACGCTGTCAGACGAGTCAAAAAGCCTATAGACTCTGATAAGACCAATTTTGAGGGCCACCTCGAGGCACAGGACAGTAACTACGCAGACAGACCTGCTGCTGCGGCTCCAAATGAAACCACAGCAACGAGGAACACCGTTTCTCACAATTGCTTCTCCAGGGGACGTTAATCGGTATTGTGGAAGCTTTTCTGCATGTGCACAATCATTACTTAGGGATGTAATAAAGTGAATGCAGATATTCTTTATAGAACGAATGATTGAAAGATGCAACAAAAATCCTCTAACTTATTTATTTCTTGGCAGATGCCCTTATCCAGGGCAACTTACGGGTTACGAAGGTTATTGTCAAAACATTCCTGCCTCCACTGAAGGAAAAAAGGAAATCGATATTTGGCTTCAGTCTCAAAATCAACGTTTCTCCCCCAGAGGACTGGGCAGCTAAGCTCTGCACAAAAGCCCCAGAGAGCTGCTGTCAACACTCACAGTGGATGGGGAAGGTCTCGGCAGCAGATACTTGATTGGACCCCAGGACGTGCTGGACGGAGCAGGTGAACATTGCTCCCACGTCCGCTTTGCTGGCTGTGTAGTCCAGCCTGGAGAATGTAGTGGAGAGACCGGTGGCCTTGTCTATCTGCACGGAGCTGTTGATGAAAATTACTGCAAACAGGAGGGAAGACATTTACTAAGTTTAGTTTCACTGCAATCATTCCAGAACTGAATAAGTAAGAACTTTCATATATACATATACATACAATACTGTGCAAAAGTTTCAGGCAGGTGTGAAAAAATGCTGTAAAGTAAGAATGCTTTCACAAATAGACATGTTCATAGATTATATTTATCAATTAACTAAATGCAAAGTGAGTGAACAGAAGAAAAATCTACATCAAATCCATATTTGGTGTGACCACCCTTTGCCTTCAAAACACCATCAATTCTTCTAGGTAAACTTGCACACAGTTTTTGAAGGATCTCGGCAGGTAGGTTGACCCAAACATCTTAGAGAACGAACCACAGTTCTTCTGGGGATTTAGGCGCCTCAGTTGCTTCTCTCTCTTCAAGTAATCCCAGACAGACTCGATGATGTTGAGATCAGGGCTCTGTGGGGGACATACCATCACTTCCAGGACTCCTTGATCTTCTTTACGCTGAAGATAGTTCTTAATGACTTCACTGTATGTTTGTGGTTGTTGTCATGCTGAAGAATAAATTTGGGGCCAATCAAATGCCTTCCTGATGGTATAGCACGATGGATAAGTGTCTGCCTGTACTTCTCAGCATTGAGGAGACCATTCATTCTGACCAAATCCCAAACTCCATTTGCAGAAATGCAGCCCCAAACTTGCAAGGAACCTCCACCATGCTTAACTGTTGCCTGCAGACACTAATTCGTGTACCGCTCTCCAGCCCTTCGGCCAACAAACTGCCTTCTGCTGCAGACAAATATTTCACATTTTGACTCATCAGTCCAGAGCACCTGCTGCCGTTTTTCTGCACCCAGTTCCTGTGTTTTCGTGCATAGTTGAGTCGTTTGGCCTTGTTGCCACGTTGGAGGTATGGCTTTTTGTCCGCAGGTCTTCCATGGAGGCCACTTCTGACCAGACTTCTCCAGACAGTAGATGGGTGTACCAGGGTCCCACTGTTTTCTGCCAATTCTGAGCTGATGGCACAGCTGGACATCTTCCGATTGTGAAGGGAAGTAAGCATGATGTGTCTTTCATCTGCTGCAGTAAGTTTCCTTGGCCGACCACTGTGTCTACGGTCCTCAACGTTGCCCGTTTCTTTGTGCTTCTTCAAAAGAGCTTGGACAGCACATCTGGAAACCCCTGTTTGCCTTGAAATGTCTGCCTGGGAGAGACCTTGCTGATGCAGTAGAACTACCTTGTGTCTTGTTGCTGTGCTCAGTCTTGCCATGGTGTATGACTTTTGACAGTAAACTGTCTTCAGCAGCCTCACCTTGTTAGCTGAGTTTGGCTGTTCCTCACCCAGTTTTATTCCTCCTGCACAGCTGTTTCTGTTTCAGTTAATGATTGTGTTTCAACCTACATATTGGATTGATGATCATTAGCACCTGTTTGGTATAATTGTTCAATCATACACCTGACTATATGCCTACAAAATCCCTGACTGTGTGCAAGTGTATCTAGAGGAATTGATGGTGTTTTGAAGGCAAAGGGTGGTCACACCAAATATGGATTTGATGTAGATTTTTCTTCTGTTCAATCACTTTGCATTTAAATAAATATAATCTACTAACATGCCTATTTTTGAAAGCATTCTTACTTTACAGCATTTTATCACACCTGCCTAAAACTTTTGCACAGTACTGTATGTGTGTGTGTATATATATATATATATATATATATATATATATATACACACACACACACATATATATATACATACATACATACACACACACACAGTTTTCTTAAAAATCAAAAACAAGTAAAATGATTGTTTTTATAAATTACTGTATATGGAATAGCTGTTGCTATACAATTAAAAAAAAAAAGTATATATAATATCATTTTATATTCTGAGGCAGCTCATGCCACCATGGTTGAACTTACAGTTCCCATCTGAAACCAGAGGCTTCCCATTCTTGGACCACATAATGTTTCCTGCAGGACTAGCAGCTTCTGCAACACAGTCTCCCACCTGAATTGCAACATTAACAGGTAAGACAGTAGCAGGGAATTTGTTTCAAAACATTTGAACCAAGTGTCATTAGGGAGGTTTGTCTCTTCGACATCAACACCAGCAGACCAAACAAAACCAAAACTGTGGGGTTGAGATGACAAACATATCTTGGAAGATATTCTGCAGAAAAGAACCTTATTTTTCCATTCCAAAAATAGTTCTATATTCACGTTGCTAAAAATGAAATGAAAATGTTCAGTCAAATAGATTAAGAATACATAGTTCTTTAGAAGATACTGTAGCTCCAGGAAAAGTCCTCTGATTAATATCAAGCTATTTTCAGAGCTGATTTGTACCGATGTCAGACATATATGTAAAACATCCTGCATATAGAAGAGGTAGAAAACGGATCATTATTATTTTTTCCCCGATGCTAATTATATCTGATGCTGAGATTAATCTCTCTCCTCCATGAACGTCGCCACCTAAGTGAAGAGGGTAACAGACCATTACAATAAAGCACTCGAGTGACACTCCGCCCATTAGTGTGAGAGATCATGTTCAATCGTTAAGAGAAGTTTTTTTAATAGAAATCCTTCCCTCAGTGATCCCACTGAGGAGTTTAGACTGATTCACTCTGGCAGGTACCTTCACTAATGGTGACAGATCGGCAAATTTTCAGCACAACAGAAACACTATCTCCAATCCCTATCTGTAAAACTATATCCTCAGTACAGTCTGATAGCAAAACATGTCTCCGTATTATGCCCCCTTCTTCTACAAGAAAAATTAATCTGCAAAAACTCTATTACAGGAAAAGCTGAAGCGACATTAATAAAAATGTGACAGGATTAGGCTCAGACTAACTGAACGGCAGCGAAATTCTCTTTTGGGGACTGGAGACGCAAACATGGGAAAGATTGGTCAAATCGCTGAGATGCAATAATGGAGAAATTTTTATGCTGAGGGTGAATGATGCATTAGCCCAGGGTTTAGCAGTGGCACAGGAAACCAAATAAGCACAGAAAAAGGCACGCAAAGAGCTGCTGCGAAGTCTGCATCAGATAATATGCAGGGCCTAACAGAAGGAATGGCCTGAAATACATTACAAAAGTAAACTGCATTCTGTATCAACCAGCATACTGAGCACACTACCATGTGTCTTTGAAGGTCACCCATTCATGAGAGGTTAAAATATAAATGCCTTTTCCTCTAGCTAGTCTAAGTCTAAGGAGTTTGAAGCACAAAAATGCTTTCGATGAAACTCTCAAGTACATTTGAAATTACAACACCAACCAAGGCACCTCTAAAGCATAACGTCTCCCTCTCAGAGGAAGGCTTGCAGACCTCCACGCAGTGTGGGCTTTGAACTCCGTGACTGCGTTTCATCTTAATCTATAATTCAAAGCAACCAGTGGTGCTTTGAAAGTATTCCCCCACTTAAGGCAATTTCTCCAAACGCACTAATCTTTCCCACTCCCCTCGGAGGAGCCGGATGGGAGGGGACTCAGAACGCAGGTGCAGTCTTAACAGGTTGTGTGCTTGAAAGAAAGAAGTGCACCTTTAAAGAAAGCCACACACGGTAAATCCTAAAAAAAAAAAATCAAGGGAAAAGCCAACGGTATATGAAGATGCATCTATGACTTTCTCTTGCGCCGCTACCTTCATGCCTCATAACGGCCATGCTAGAACTGAAACCTTGAGGCATAGGACTAATAAAAGTAACCCCCTGAGTAGTGACTACTACTAGCTTACAACTTAATTTCACAGGTATGTAAGAAACTCACCTTAGCCAGTTTTCCATTCTCCAGCTGGGTGGCCTTGCCTTTGATCTGAGGCGTGTCAGGCAGCTCTGGAAGACAAGCAGGACAGATGGTGAAGTAATGACACCAGTGATGTAGTAAAATAAATACTTTTTTCCTTAAACGTTCTTTTTTGGTTACAACTCTGCATGTACATCAGTTCAGTCCAAAAGGAAGCAGCATCTAAACAGAGAAAGTCCTCTCATCCTCTGAACACTTACTGTACACGTGGACGGTGACGGAGTACTCTGTGATGTCCCCTGGGGTGACGACCATGCAGGTGAACGTGTTCTGGTCCTGCAGTTTGGCCTGGCTGATCAGCAGGCTGTAGTTGGTGGCCACCGAGATTCGGTCCTTGTAATCATTTTCAGCTACAATTTTAACATCCTCTTTCTGTGCCTGTTTAGTCAGAAGATCCTTGTGAATGTCACCCTTTTCCTAAAAAACAAAAACAAAACAAAAAAAACTGATTAATGAGACCAGGAAATTACAAGTAATGCAGGCGAGACTGATTGGTCTGTAAAATGTTGGAAAAAATGATTAGACAGAAAATAGAGGAGCATCTTAATGAAAACAATATTCTTGGAGATAGTCAACATGGGTTTAGACGGGGCAGATCATGTCTTACTAATTTATTAGAGTTTTCTGAACATGCAACTGCAACTGTAGATCACGTGAAAGCATATGATATGATATACTTAGATTTCCAAAAAGCTTTTGATAATTTGAAGACTGATCCTCAAATTGGAAGCTGTAGGCATTCAGGGTAATGTAAGTAGATGGATTATGAACTGGTTGATGTTTAGGAAACAGAGGGTGTCGATTAGAGTCGCTTCTAACTGGAGTGAGGCTGTTAGTGGAGTTCCACAGGGATCGGTACTAGGGCCTTTGCTTTTTCTAATCTATATTAATGATCTGGGGCCGGTTGCACAAAACAAAATAAAATCAGTTTGGTCTTACACCAGGCTTAAATGGGGAAAAAAGTATCTCTTACTATAGAAAATGACATGAAACCAACATGGCAGCACATATGCCAAATTGAAATTGTTAATGAAAGGGCATTTCATCGAGAGAGGAAATTTAAGGGCAGGCAAAACCCTTCTTATATAAATAATTAAGAAATAACACAGGAGAATGGAAAAGCTCTAAAAAAAAAAGTGTGGCAACACTTAATTACATACAAAAGTAATGGAAGTTTGAATAATAAAAACTAAATCTGACAGAAATGTTTAATTTAATTAATAAAAACATACATTTAGGTTGAACTATTACAATACAATTCAAATCTAGTATATATTATAATGAATGACAACTGTATTAACAACCTACAACACTTAATAATTACAATAATACTTTTCTCCTTCCGAATTAAACTCAAATTGCCATTTTTAAACTTTGACTCTGGGATTTTTAGCAAACTTGTCAAATTTGCAGATGGTACTAAAATAGGTGGCTCAGCAGATACAATCTCGGCAGCACAGGTTATTCAAAGGGACTTAGATAATATTCAGTTGTGGCCGACACCTGGCAGATGAAATTCAATGTGGACAAGTGCAAGGTATTACATGCAGGTAACAAAAATGTCCACTATAATTACACTATGGGAGGAACAGAACTAAAACTAGAAGTAACGCATGAGAAAGACCTAGGAGTCTATGTGGACTCCTCACTTTCTCCATCCAAACAATGTGGGGAAGCAATAAAAAAGGCAAACAGACTGCTAGGGTATATTGTCAAAAGTGTAGAATTGAGAACAAGGGCAGTGATGTTCAGACTGTACAATGCACTAGTTAGAGCTCATCTGGATACTGTGGACAGTTCTGGGCTCCACACTTCAAGAAAGATATCGCTGCTCTAGAGGCAGTTCAGAGGAGAGCAACCAGACTTATTCCAGGTCTGAAGGGAATGTCCTACTGAGAGACTGAGGAACTGAACCTTTTCACCCTGGAACAGAGGAGACTATGTGGGGACTTGATTCAAGTCTTCAACATCATGAAAGGCATCGACCACATCAAACCAGAGGAGCTTTTCCAGACCAGCAAGGACACACGCACCCGGGGACACAAATGGAAGTTGTGCTTCAAGGCATTCAAGACAGAAAACAGGAGACACTTCTTCACACAGAGAGTAGACACAATCTGGAACAAACTCCCCAGCAATGTGGTAGAAGGTGAAAATTTGGGAACATTAAAAAGACTGGATAAGATCCTTGGATCACTTAGTTACTAATGGACACCAAATGAGCATGATGGGTTGAATGGCCTCCTCTCGCTTGTACACTTTCTTATATTTATCTTCTTCTGTTCTTAATTTTTTCTTGATATTTCAGACATCATCTCACAAGCAAAACCCCCAAGGCCATGCTCCTCACTTTACCAGCATCTCTGCAAGGGTTTAAAAATATTTACTTGAGGGGCACAGATAACGGCAGAGATATATTTGTTGCTTGACTGTTTTTTTTTTGTTTTTGTTTCATGCACAGACCTACAAACAAATGAAGATGAAGCAGAAGGAAAAGGGTTCACACAAACTCAAGGGAAACATGGAAAAGACGTGGTAGAAACAGCACTTACGTATTTCCATTTCACAAACATTAAATCCTCGGGCATGGGAGCCCCTTTGTTGCATGGCACCTGGATCGTACCTCCGTACAGCGCGGTCACCCCCTCAGAACGGCACACTGAAACAGTCAAAGGCGGGAGGATTAAAAAAAACAACCAATACATTCAGGACTGCACCAAACTCAACGGATAACATTTGAAATGTATACTCTTGTGCTCAACTCATTACTTGCAGACTTTCAAGAGGAGTTATTAACCACTGTGATTAAGTTAACACAGTTTTTGTAAGTTGCAAATCTGTCTGAGCGGGCATGTAGAAATAGTGGCACGCTGTAGTTTGCAGGAGAGATAATACACACATCATTCATGAATACACACATGTATATACACAGGAAAACATGCACCAGGATTGATTTAGCCGCATCAATTGATAAATACAAATCTTTTCCCTATCGAAAGTAACTTTGCAGAGTAGGACAATTAGATTTCATGCCGAGTAAGCTTAATGGCAAGGGATGCTTCATTAAACAACGGGGGAGGAGGGGGGGGTGGGGGGGTGGAGGCTGCTGCTGCACAATAAAACATTTTTCTCATTTTCAGAATGCTTTGTTTCTCCCCTCAGAATAATTAAGTCCTACACCCATAAATCTTATTTAACATTTAAAGCCCAAAACATTTACTGTGGCGAAACAATTCACACTCTCTTATCTAAGTAATGTTCTCAGTATCAGCATGCAAAACAAGGACACTAAAAGCATCCTGGAACAAAAAATAAAAATAAATTATAGAAGCATTGCAAGCCTTCCAACAGGTTTCCCCGACAGCAATGCTAAGATGTTGCTCTATGGGGATCAGTCGGCTCCCCAGATAAGCAGCCCCGCTGACTTTTTCCACTGCCGTCAGCTCTGTTATGAGCACGAATGTGATGCGTTCTGAATTAGTGGTCGGCTACAAAAGGTATAGCTTCACGCACGCTGTGAACAACTATATATGTTGCATTTTTATTTTATTTTTAGTTAACGATCTATGGTTCACAAAAATCTCAAAATATCAATAACCACCATTTCACAAAATCCCAATAAATAGGGCCTGCAATACAGCTGCATTATGGGTAATGTGTTTGAACTATAGCACAGTAGCCAGTCACACTTCCTCCAAAACACCGAACAAGATGTCTTTTCATGGATTTCAATAAAATGGCATCAAAAACAACCAGCACATGATGCACGTCTGACACTAAGGTGTACACAGACACCTCGAAGGATCGTTTTGTAACAACGAGGCCCTTTTCTACGCAAGACTCAAACACCTCCCGAGGGGTTGCCTTGGAGATGGGGTGCAAGGCAAAGGCACTCAGGGTGACAGAGATGAATGGGTTCAGGCAGGAGGGAAGGGTGGAGGGGTGTTTGTTTGAACCCCTTGCGTGAATGCTTTATGGGCTTTAACTTTAAGTCAAATGAGCGGGACAATCAGGGTTCACATTCTGGTCATCCTAGGGGAATTAACTGGAGGAAATTACATTACATTACATTGAATTACAGAGGTTATAAAACTTCCCTGACTAGAGCACGTTTAGTCAATTTAAGACCCTAGTAAGAATACAGGGAGGTCTACCCTCACTACACAGACACAACAGTCAGTGAAACCAAGGATTTTGAGATTTGTTCTAAAAACAGACGTCTTCGTATCGGCTACCCCCACAGCTTTACCTTTTGAAGAGATCAGATTTTAACCCATTTGGGTAAAATATATCAAACAAGAAACATCTATGAATTTGTGGTTCAAGTCCATATGAATGAACAGTGTAAAATGAGAACTTGGTAAAAGGTTTGAAAAAAGAAAAGAAAAGAAGGGTGGAGACAGTGAAACAGGTGTTTGTCCAAGTGCGCTCAGGGAAACAAATGCCTTTGTGCTGAACTGAAGCCAGACTGCTGTTCCTGTGAACTCGGCACTGATAAAGAACAACTAAGACATTTCTGAGAAAATGCGTTTACAGGTTCAGTTGATGACATCCCAGGTAAGGTGACTTAATTGGGAAGACGAGAGAGAGGCGCCATCATCGTCCGCACAGGGCCCGGGGGGGTCTGCAGACAGGCCTGTCATGCCTCCAGGTCACCACACCCACTACAACATTTGTATTTTTACAACAAACCGGAGGGAGAATTGGCTCCCAGACAACAATCGCTCACCACATTCCAACCGACACAAGCACACATCGCTTTTTCAGCTCCAGATATTCTCACAACTATAAAGCTTAATAGTTCCCCATCAGTAAACATGAATACATTATATACACACACAAGAGAATATAATGATTCCATTAGTTTTGGCTAAAACTCTTTGTGTAACCATTAACAAAAGTGTCAGATCCCAAACTTCTACGTTAACAATGTGGACAGAAGATGCCTAAAAGCTTTTTGGAATTATATTATGCAAACACAGTATGGAAAAAAGCCTTTTGACTAAACCTCGAATCAGTCAATGGCTAGATATTGAATATGCATCACTTCATACAGGCCACAGATCACACAGATTACTGTGAATGGGCTTCACAGATCTGCGTTTACTTCGAGGGAATAATAAATCAACGTTCATGCCTAATTTCTGATAAGGTTTTTATCTCTGTTTGATAATACAAAATCCATTAAAAACATACCTACAATAATTCATTAAATTGATCAAATGTCCCTAAAATAAACATTCACAGCAGAGAACCTGGAAGGAGTTTGGGGGGGGTGGGGGGGGGGGGCAGGGAAGAAACAAACAAAAAAGATTGAAGGTTATTAATGAATGAACACAATCACTAAGTCTCACACTGTTTTCTCAGGTTCCAGTCTTAATCCAGAGAGGCCAGCAGGTAATAACACAGCCCTTCCCTCTCCCGAGTAGTAGGGCAAGCAGCCACATCTACACGTTCCCCTCTCTCGGGTGTACTTGTTTAAGAGTTAATCCACCTAAACCGAGGTTCAATCCTCTCATGTGTAACTTGGTACCACCACCACATGCTACCTATGTCAAAAGCACCATGACAACGGCCGGGGTGAGAGGCTATCACCTGGAAAACAGCTGCTCCGCTCCCAGGAGTGCAGGTGGGCAGCAGCCACTGAGCACCGTCAGGACTTGACAACTCGATAAATCATGCCTTTTGTAGGTAATGCAGTCCAGTGTTTGAACAGTTAAAGGCTAGTGGATACTTTAGGGTGAAAATGAAGGTGTCAGAAAAATATTCCAGACTATTCAACACTTAATATTTTCATTAAGTAGTTATTACTATTAGTAGTTGAAACCCTGCAAGTCATTTTGCATAAAGGTGTCTTCAAAATGAATACTAACATTACTACTAATAATTATATATTACTTGCATTAGCATAAAACATTTTTGGTGTTCATATTCATAAGGGAAAAAAGCAGACAATAGTTTAGATATTATATGGTCTGCATATACCTTATAAATGTATGAACACAACATTAAAATAAATAATAAAATGTCCAAGTGAATAAAATGTTTATACTCCTCTTTCTAGTCGATTTAAATTCCAGTCAAATTGTCCTGTCCAAACCCATTAATCCCGGCTCTTTGCAGAACAGACGATTGCTATTGGAGATTTTTTATCAGATCAACTAATCAATCTTTATACAATCAAAGGCCAACAAAAGTAAGACGGCGCTACGAATGCAAGGCCAGGTAAGCAGGCTTGTGTTGGCTTCAGTTGTATTTCACAATGCACCACAAAAAGAACTGAGCATAGGTCAATCAAAACTGAAGATCTTCACAGAGAGTTGCTTTAGTGGGCTGACCACACGTACTCGACATGTTTTCTGCACACAACCCCCTCCCCCTTCATCATGCAACTCTTTCATTTAAAAAATGCTTCTGCAATAGTTACCACCCTTTTCAAACATAGCAAACTGCCCTGGCCATTAAGAGTCCCACAGCATATATTTGCACTCAGTCTGGCTGTCTATAAAGCCATTTGCTCCCTCCTCCATTGTTCAGTTTTTGCTACTGTGTTGCATGATGTGACAAAGACTCTGCCAGTGCACAAGTGCAGTGCTCAGAAACAACGTAAGCTCTTAGCTTTTATGTAAAATGCATTAGGGATATTGATCTGGCTGAGCTTTTATGATGTACACTGTAAACTACAAAATAAGTAAAACAATCATCTTGTCTTAGGAGTCAAAATTAAGAATTTTCCAACGGTTGTGAATGGAATTAACTGATGATAAAATATTTAAACTCAAAAAACACAAAATTAATGGTTTTGGCCTAGGGCTTCAACTCAGTAGTATTATTATTAACCTTAACTCTGACGCACACCAAGAACAACAGTTCACAATCACTCAAGTATGCTTCTTCTGTATTGTATCGCATATTGTCTTCTTGAAATTCAGATGCATTGCTCATCTGTGAATAGGTAAAGTAAGGCGTGTCCTTGGATCAGGACTGTTGATCACACCTCCAATACAGGATCATTATAAAAAGGGGGGATATTTGCATGCACAAGAACATGCCACCTTGAAAATGCAATGTGGTAACAGCCAAGGCTGGCGTTGGTTAAAGAGATACCGGAGCTCCTGTAATTCCCAGAGTGCTAATATGCAATTTATAAACACAAAGAACATTTCCAAAGCCTAGGCTCTGCAAAGAGTGCAAGGTAAAACTATTTAGATTTTGTTTTGTACCACAGCCTTTTTTTCTTTTTTTGTATAAAGTGATAATAGACTAACAGCATCCTTCTCCACTTCAGGGTCAAATTACTCACATTGCGAGAAAGAGGTTTGCAGCAGCCTACAGTACACAAAGGCCTCCTGATTTTCCACAGATTCGTGCTGGGAACATAAAGACGACACAGCTTAGCACTGTTACTACAGCAGCTAACTTATATACGTGTCAAGAGCTGCGAAAAGAACTGCAAAGGGGGAATGCTTTGAGATGGGGGGTGGGGTGGGAAACAGAGGGTTAATTATAAACCAGCATGCACCGGAAGTTTGGGAGGCAAAACATTTAATTTAAGTTGGCGCACATCTGAGTCGCTTTGTACTGGAGACATGACAATTAAAAGTCAGACACAAATGGCCCATGTCTCATCACTACCACTAAATGTGGAAATCTTTAGATTAGCTCTCCCCAGCCACAACCAAAGAAAATACTTTTTTTTTCCTCTAGAACAAAATTAGAAATGTTTCTCCAGTCTCAGAAAGAGATCAAATAGGTCTGCACTGGGGAAATCATTAGATATTTTTTTTATATATTTTTTATGGATTCCCATATAATGTCATGTGAATGATCAAAAGCAGAATTGGATTTATTAAACACTGAAATTGGCAGACTTGAACACACTGCTGAAATTGAGTTGTGTTCTTATCTTTTGTTTAAATGAGAGAGAACCAGCTTATTTTTCACCCTGATGGTAATGAGATTCGGTAAAATAAGCAATACACCACAGAATTAGAATGGATTAGCAGTGCGTTTAAGACACCATACTAGTTTTACAAGCTCATGAATAAATGTTCATTTATCCATTTGAACTATAAAAGTGTATAAAAAACAAACACTTGTGGACTGACAAAGCGCATTTCAAAAAGAGCAACACAATTGCCTGTGCTCTGTTTGTACAGCTTTGCAATCATGATGAGCACAACACCTTTGTGCGATTTATATGTAAAATGTACAGCTGCCTGGCTCCCAAGAAACCAGAGGACTGAAGTGTATAATAAATACGACTTCATTCACAAAAGAACACGCAATAGCTCTTGATTAGTCCTTTGCTTCCTTTCAACAGCTATTAATCTAAGTAGTCCTTGGAAAAAGGCACCCATTGTAGAACTGACCAGCCATCTCGAGCAGTATTTGGAGCTTAAAAAGATATGCCAAAAATCAATTAGAATGAATGAAACATCCCAGAATTGGGTTTTGATTAAATTAATCAAGCTTGCAGTAAAGTATGTAATGGCTTAAGGTTGTATTAGAACACTATTCACTGAATGGACTGAACAGGAAATTGTTATGAATTACTACATTAGATAAAAATGACAGTCGGGACAAGGAGAAATATTTCAATGGCTTGAGGCGTGTGCCAAGTTATTTCTTCTTATTTCTCCTTACAGTGAAACATTTTACATACCAAAACATGAAATGTATGCTCCCTGTTAAACACACACATGCACATGCACACAGCATGAGTGAGATCCCAGATCAAATCTGATGGAAAACACTATGCATCAAATGAGCAGCATCACATTGCCTACTTTTGTGTCTCAGTAATTTTAGATTTATTTATGTGTAACTACAGCATTTTACCGTGACCTTATAGGCAATACTAACATCGCTAAAAACTAAAACTATAGTAGTTCATAAAGAAATGCAAACTGCAGTTCAACTGAAAACTGAAAGACTTAAATACACTTGATTCTCAGGACTTGGGACTCTTGCAACCAAGAAAGACAAAACAGCAGCTACAAGTGGCTTGAGCCTATAGTTTACCACTGTGCCTTCCCTCCCTAGAGCCAAGCCTAATGTTATATTAACCACTGATGTCTAGCTTGCTTTGTAGTTCAAAAGACCTTCAGTCCTTTAAAATGCTTTTGACAATAATGTTTATGTAATATCTGAGTGTTATAAAACCCATCTGGCAAGTTATGATTGGTGTCAAGTTCCCCACAACCTTTTTCTCTTTCTATTCTTCACTCATCACTGTAGTGGGTCCTTCCACTAATTGAAACAACTTCAATGGATTAAGATCGCAATGAGAAAAATATTACAGGAAAAGTGATAATTTGAAGCCTGATTCATGAAGGTTTCCAATACATCTGCTGGATAAACGCATCAAGATAAACCTGCAGTCATTAGGTCAATACTAATACAGTAGTAAGAAAGGTTTTCTGAACCCCAGTAGTTCAAATGTTCAAATGGACAGTTTTTAGTCTGTCTTGTTCTGGATTACCCTGAGCTGGGTGTAATTGTGTTCAATTTGCAGCACAAGAAAACTAGTCAAAGAACTGAAGCCATAATAAAGTGAGATGTTTTCTATCCAACTGTTTTTATTTTGTGCTGTAACTTAAAAATGGGTTTATTATGCAAGAACCCTGCATTTTTGTTTGTCTTTGATATATATATATTTTTTTTAAAGAAACAGATCTGTGTGTGTGTGTGTGTGTGGTTGTGTGTGTGTGGGGGGGGGGGGGAGATTCTCTTTTCAAATGCAAATCTTACAAATCATCTCTCGTAGGAAGTTTGTTCTCCTTGGTTGTCAAATCCATAGGGAAGGCGTCTAATTTTAAGAACGGGGCTTTGGATCTGATCCCTTTATCTCCCTGTAATCCTTGCTTTTATTCCTGAATTTTTAAACCACCAAAAGGCAGGTTTACGCCATTTCCCCTGGGCCTGGGGTTAAAAGCCCAGGGGCAGGTTGAACAAAGCTTTTTGGCATGTGTGCCAGACTGTACATGTATCAAGTGTCGGCAATTAAAACACGCAGTTGTACCATCTGCAACGTCCAACACCCTCCTCACTTCCACCTTAGAGATCCGCACCTTGGCTACAAGCGGATATCAAATGTGCTGCTGGATCATGTTCTCGGCACTTAGTGGACAATTGTACTCTTCAAAAAAAAAAAAACACTTGACATACACCATATGCACGTCAATACAAAATATCGATACATGTTTTACATTGACAACCATCTATATCGATAGACAAACGTTTTCACACTGCAAACTTCCCTCATACAAAAGAGGTTCGCCTTCCTGGATACTGGTAATTATATGATCCCTCATTTCCAAAGAATGATACAAATATCAGACTACAATCATGATTAAAAAAATATATAAAAATAAAATACAAATGTAAAATAATATTATATATATATATATATATAAAAAGATCAGGGTTTAAAATGAGGTTTCAGTTTTGCAGATCATAATTATGCCCATCAAATTGTAAAAGCAGCCTACATACAAATCTGTCATGAGGCATCACTGATGTTTTCCTGTCCTGTATGGTGTAGCCAGTTCAGCCGGTTGTGTCAAGGAAGTGTAGGCATCACTCTAGTAAGGAAATAATCATCTCGTTGAAGGGCAAGTGCAATTACAAAACTGTGAAAACATACTTTCAACGGGCTCTTTGTTCAGCCCTGTTCACTGAAGATGGCAAAGAGAAAGATCTTGACTTACAGTGAGCCGTCTTTTACTTTGCCCCTTTCTCCATATCAGGCATGGTTTTTGACAACCTGCTAATAGTCTCCTGGAGATTTTAATATTCTATAGTCAATAAGATGGCCTTGATGTAAAGAGGCAGCCTGGGGAAATAAATGGTAGCAGAACTGGTTTGAACCAGTTCCTAATCAAACAAGGCAACGAAAAACACCTCAACCAGGAGCACATGATCGGCTCCGTTTGCATGAAGAGATTAAACTTTTGAATAATAACAGCTTCTGCATTGTCCGCATGCTGGCGCGTCCTGTGAACCTCTGTATATCCCAACCCAAGAGGAAAATCAAAGAAACAAATAATACAGAGCTAAAGTGCTTACAAACTGTAAGAATGTGTACTGGTCAGGACCTGAATCTTGTGGGAGAATTTCAGCTTCATATTCAGATAGAGACTTCAAATCAGGACAATGCAGTATAGGTTTGTGACAAATGTTATTCACCCTGTTCAAGTAAATCTATCTTGCCATCCAAACTCTTCCCAAATCCTCTATTCACAATACATATTTAAGAAACCGAACTCCACTTTTTTTTTTTTTTTTTTTTTTTTTTTAAAGGGCAGAGTCAATTAAAGTTAGCCCTCCTGAAGAATAGAGCAACCATAACCCTGTGCTGCTTAGCAACTCCATTCAGATTTTATTTCTAGAGTGCAATAAAAAAATTGCATAGTCAATAATGAGAACAGGGACAGATTTAAAAAAAAATGTGCTTTTATGAACATCAAGAAGTCAAGGGATTGTCAACATCAGGTTCTTTTTCAAGCCACTAACACTGGTCATGTCAGGAGGCAGACCAGTATAGGACAAATGGTGTCCACTGCAGATTATTCTCAGATTAATTATTTTTGGATCAAAGATTGGAGTGCAATGTTAGAAATCCACAACAAATGTTAAAGTCTCTAAGCACTTCAAACTACAGTGACCTAAATCTGCATTTCTTTTTTTTTTTTTTTTTTAAATGAGTGGGAAATCAATTATCTTGACTATTGTGTTATTACTGATAAGGTGAGAAACAGATAGGCGATTAAAAAATGCTCATCAGCTGTAATGCATATAACTGTACTGCAGCAGCCCTCCTCTTCTTCCCTGACTAACGACAGCTTCCCCCAGTGAGTTTCCAAGTCTGGGATATTCCTCCAATACAAGAATACAGTAATCATTAGCACACATTCACCCATCAAAGGCAGGAAGGGATCTCGTTGTTCAGGTTCATGAGGAATGACCCAAGTCATAGGAAAGATCTCTAACATACAAAAGGCGTTAACAAAAAAATCCCATTTAATAACTCTTTGAAGTAAGGTTTTGTTTTGTTTTTTCTTCCCCAAATAGAGCAATATATGACATGAAAGAGGGGAAGACAATCCAAGGATTACTGGGAATAGTTCAGTGGTTCAAACCCCCTATACTTCCAGTTAAAGCTACCCAGGGGTTTCCAGGTGTATAAACTATTAGCTTGCTTTTAACTCTCAAGTGTCTGGTACAAAAAGTTACACCATTGATATTACTGCCCAACAGGCTATCTTTCGTGGTGATCACATACAGGCGAATGGGAATACTGGATCCTTCCCTTGCCTTTGGAAGCTGGGATGCAAGAGGCTCTCCTTCAATAAGCATGCTGTACTCTTTAGGTTTTAATATAGATTGTCATCTTCATTGTCCTTCTATAGTATTATTAACAATTAATCTTCTCCATGTTAACACCTTTAATACAGCAACTGCAGCTGTTCATAGGTATGTTAGTTAAATCATCAGTTTGACACTGAACATTGTTCTAGAACAAGAGTCATTCGTTTAATAAAGTTTTAATATAGTTGAACTGATGTCATTAGAAATTCACCTGGCGAACTATCAGAATGACTTGGGAAAGGCATAAAAACAGCTTTTAGCATTGCACCTGTATCCCCCCGGGGAAGCAGCTGGGGTGTAAAACAATGGTTATGTTTCGATGGTACACAATCTTTTGAAAAGCAGCTGCATGATTACAACATTTTTGTGAAAAATATATATACATTATTAAAAGTAAAAAATGCGAATGCACTTTTCCTTTTGTGTGAGTACGTATACAGAAACAAAGCAGTCTGAACAAACCCTGCTTTGTTACTGAAAGCACAGAAATGATGTAAAATATTTTCAAGGCAACTTACTTTCTGTTCTCCAAGGCTTCACTAAATTCCTGCCAGAAGTTCCTGGTGTAGGCCTACCTACAGCTTTACCTCCAATGGAGCACACAGACTAATTAACCTATGTGGGACTCTCGCGTCCATGTAAAGGGACGCCAGCTAGCCTGCAGTGGCAAAATAATTGACTTAATAAAATGTACCAACATCCTCCCTGAATCCCTGTGGCACTTGCTGGGCTATTTCCAGAAGGTTCCTCAGTCGGCAAAGTGCACCGTTGATTAGCTCTCTCCATTCCTATATTACAACTTGATTAACTAGCTGCAGCAAAGCACTCTGTACTTAGAGAGATTATCCATTTGTCTTTTTCAAGCCTTGTCCACCCCTTCACCCCCCTCCGCAAACGTATAGAATATAGCATTTCATATTTATGGAGCAGGGAGGAGGCAACGCACAACCACCCCCGCACAAGGACAGTTGTTCATTTGCTAAGTGTCTGGCTAAAAGATAACTGCTGAGAAGCCATTATATGATTGTGTCATCCTTTTCCATAAAGCTGTAAGGCTTCAAAAAAACACGTTAGAGGTCGACATAAGACACCATTTTAGTCATGTTTCCAGTGAGGGGTGGGAATAAACATCCAAACTGATAGCATTTCTCCAGTGTTCTTTCGAATGGCAGGTTGCAGAGGTCCCAATAATGCTGAAAGTTGGTGTCAGAACATTGGCATTTCTGTTGGGTAACGCACCACATGACTACCTCCAGGTCAACAATGTGTACAGCTTCAAACTTATTCCCATGTACCCTCGAAACATGCAATCTTGTTCTCATAAGAGAAACTGCTTTTGAATTGGGACCTGTGGGAACATGCATGCACTCCTTCAGCCATTTTGTTTCCACATCATCTAAGAAGCACCCATCAGTGAACTACCATTTTATAGAATATGGAGGGAGGGGGTGTTAAGCTTTCCACCCTTTTGCTCTTTTGCATTAAAGCAGCTGGATTCAATTCCTTTACCTCTTGTAAATCCTTATCTATGGATTTTGTAACAGCATGTTGGTTGAGAGGAGGAGAGAGGGAGGTGCTCTAACCTGGTATTTTTCTGCTCTCACATGTATACAACCTGCCACATTGTAGCTTCAGTGAAACCCAAGTTCCAGTCATACCTTAAGAGGACATTCCAGACACTAGGAATGCTACCTGCATAGACTTGTAACTGCAGCGAGGCCGAGACCTTGCTATTCTCATTAAAAAAAAAAAAAAAAAAAAATCCTATTTTGCTAATCAAATAAATGACCTCAGTACCGTTGCCAACAATAGCACAAAAATGTTTTCTGTTACACCAGAGGATCTGGCAGAGAAATGTAAAAACACAAACACCAACGTTAAAGAGTAAGAATGCACCATAATTGCCCTTGCCCTGTTAAAGCGTGTTTCTCAATATCATTGCCAGAAGTAATGGCCCCGAGGGTTTTTTAAGCAGGTTTTCTCCATTTTCCCCTTCGTCCACAACACACACTATCTGAGCCAGTATCATCTGCTTAACAAGAGCTCCAATAAAAACAACAACAACACAGAACAAAACAGCTGTCAACTGCAACATTTTTGAGTCACAATGCATCAGCACAGTATCAGAGGGATTTCTGCCCAATTACTGTTTACCGGCACTGCATCCACATTATTGTGGAAACACAAAGCAACTGCTGTTGTTGTGGTTTGTTTTCTAACAAGACATTCATTTGCAGTCTTCAAGTAAACCGATTCATGTAAAAACAGGTAATCGTTACACGAGAGCCAGAATCAGTCAGTCAAATAAGAGAACATGTTCACATTGAGGGAGAAATTGTGGAAAACCATCAACCTACCACCTTCAGATGGAGGGGCGGTTAATTTCCAGAGACAGGGTACGTGAATAAATATTATTGTTGCTCACCTAAGCAACCTTGCCACCATCATTTAAAGGGATATCTGAATGTCAAAGGTACTGTAAGGCCCACCAAAACTTTAAAATAATTCAATTTGAGGTTAAAGCACACCTGCGAGTAAAGAGAAGAGAAGAGAGGCAATTTTCCTACAATAGCCCTGCAAATAAGGCCCCTGTGCAGGTGATGCCAAATCCACTGCAGCCAGATCGTTGACTAACTCAGCCTTGGGAATGCGTTTCTAGGAGTTCAGATCAATGTTGGCAGTCACAGCTCCTTGCCAATGTGGCAGCGTGCATTGTGCATTTAAAGAGGTGCAACAGATTTAGTTTCCGTTGACAGATTTTTGCCCCCGCAATGGAGTGTGAGGAGGTATTGAAATAGAGGCCCTTGGGGCTTGCCAAGCTACAAATTTAAGAGGACTATTTATCTAAAATGTTTGTTTGTCAAACTCAGGTTTCTTTTACCTTCAACATTCAGGCAGTATCCATCACGGAGTGGCATAGAAAGCGGGGGATTTCTGAAAGGTTCCAACTCCTTTATGTCTGCATTTTGAAGTAAGACTTGCAGCTTAGAGAATAGGCGACCCACATAGACATCAATGAGATGCTTTGACTATGGAATACATAAGACATACTACAAAAAGGATTGTGCGTTTAGTTTACTTTTTAATGCCCGAAGCCATGTCCTGGTCAGAAGCATACAAATTTTCCATAACTGAAGGGATTGTTTGTGAACAGGTGCTGCATTCTCATTATCCACAACCACTATGAGTCACCTGCACTACAGACAAAAGACGGAAGAAAATATTCACGTCTCCTCACACTCTCTCCCTCAAGTGTGCTCGGCTACGTGTTCATTTGATTTGATCTTCGGCTTGAAAGCAATACCCAACCTAAATGAGACCATTCCCTGCACAAAAAGACAACCAGAAATAAGCACAGCCATATTTTCATGCAATGCAAATGTATGAAAATAAAAGCAGACCCAGGTAATCAAACACAGAGTGGCAGAGAACCCCAATGAATTATTATTCTATATTTGGATTTAGTCTGATAAATGTGCTTTGGTTTTGTTCTGCCATGTAGTTTATGTAGGCTTATATATCTTAGGCTTAAGTTGGACTTTAGCCTCATTAATTAGTCATCTGGAATGCAGGAAACTAAAGAAGAACAACCTATTAATCCAGTCTAGGGCCGGACCTCTATTGCTTGTTCTCCTGATAGAATAAACAAAGCCTTGTACACGGTTGTCGCTACTTCTTGGCAAAATCAATTTTCTTGTTTAATTTATAATAGAAGTTGGATTAATGAAAGAGAAATTAAACCAAGCATGACACTATGCTATGGTGGGGGGTTCGCGGTCTCTCTGTGACCGGAACAGCTGAGAATGACTAACCGTTTTTGTGGAAAGTTTCCTATAGACCCAGCAGGTGCTAGGATGAGCACTGCATTACCGCAAGAGGGGGAGTGTATCAATCAGATGTGACTAATGCATAATTCGTTGTGCACTTGAGCAATGGCCAGACTTTAATTGGTTGAAAGATTGAATTTTGCAAAGACTCCATCCCTCTCACCCCATCCACTGTGATACATATTTCTAACCCCTCTTCCAATCAAATTAAAGCACCACATTTTGGTGGCGGGAGGGATTGGTTAGTATGCGATTGGAAACAGGCGGTGGTTTAAAAGCTATAGACATCTGTCAGGTTCAGAATGCATGCACTCCAAATAAAGCCCATTAAGATTTAAATTATGTATGCGTTTGGAGGGCGAGCAAGGAGCAACGTCCCCCCCTGAGGAATTACTGTAATTCTTCCGATGACAATTTGGGCTGCCTTGACAGGACCGGGGAGTCAGATCAGAGACACTGAGGCATACACCACATCTATCACTCCCTCTATTGAACTGCTATTAACAGGGATATGCAAGGCCATTTAAACAACAACAACAAAAATGCAACAAATAGCCCTGGGAGATCGCTGTGCTCCAAATCGAATTTCTAAGCTGCAGGTAGACAAACAGTTTCATTTCCCTGCAGCTGCTTTCCATGGTAAAATGATTAGAACATTTTTTGCAACACGATATTGAACATAAATGAAAGCCGCATACATCACTGTAATGCTCTGCTTCATGACTCTTTCTGCAGTGAAAATGAAACTAAACTTCCTTCAAATTACTTTGCTAGGAGTGGAAGAACTCCAGTCATATGCATATGTGAAATACAATCTTGGGCATCAAGACGTAATTGCAGAAATACATTAAAAAAAACATTAAATTTACTGCGAGATGTTTTCTTGTTTCTTGAATGGTTACAGTGTTGTACCCGTCAAACACATCTTACCTTTTCAAAATACAGCCATTTGTTTGTTTTTCTTCACAAGAACTCGTCCTTGGTATGTATTCATCCATTTCTTATCACCTACCCTGACAGAAAACACCCAGGTGGTCTTCTGTGCCGGCATAGTGGCCCAGTCTGCATGTTAAGACCATGAGATGAAATATTTTGGGGAAGTGTTCAAGATCACTCATCTCAGGATTTCCATTTTCAAAACTTGTTCCATGAAGATTGCGAGTCAAAGGTTTGTGATACACATCCTGAGATAAGGCACCACTATTTATTTCTCCGCCCGTTTGATCATGGATTCAACAAGTCCCTATTAGCTGCTGTATGCTTGCTTACATCCTATCAACAGGGACCAAGATTAATTGCTGAGTGCTAATCTTTTACTCAATATGTGTCACAAGTGTCATTAATAAAAGTAATCTTTAATGAAACTGCACAAAACTTTTAAACTGAGATTACCTAGTGTATGTGAATGCAATGTGAACACCAATCTGATTATGCATTATGAGACTGGCAAAAGGGAAAAAAAATAACAAAAACAAGAAGCCAAAATGGCATTTCCAAAAAGCACGAGGTAAGCGACAGATCCCTGCTTTTCTATCTTGGTTTTGTTAGTTTTCTTCTTTCAAGTTGGTTAAGGGCCAAAAACTTGCCATGATATAATATCAGATCTTTTTTTAAACAATCAAACTGGGTGAAGTCCCTCACTCAACAGAGACCAAGTTGCATGAGGAATCAATATCCTCTGAGAAAATCAAGGTGTTCGAATGAAAGAATTAGATTTTGCCTGCCATGTAATGCACAGCAAAATCACAAAAAATGAAACTCCTGTAATAAAGCTTTTTATGTCACTTATTATATACAGTAGAGTTTTTTTTTGTTTGTTTGTTTGTTTGTTTTTTTCTCCTCCCCGTTATACTGCATTTTCCTCTCTACACACAGTACAAACCTTTGGTTTTACAAACTCAGTAGTCAAGGGTATATCAACCTTTAGGTGAAACAAGGAGCCTTGACAATACAACATTCTGCACTCTAATCACATTTATCTGCATAAAGGTTGGTGTGACACACACATCCTTTTAGCCATCTAAAATGTGTGAAGGGCCCTTTCTAGTTAATTTCTCACATCAGAGTCGCAGGATACAAATGAATTAAGTCCTCCTGTTCTGATATCCCTGTTCAAAATTTGAATCCAGGTAGAGAGAAAGAAAATTAAAAAAAAAGCAGTCTACTGTACCATGCAAGCCAAGGGAAATTGTTTCCAAATGGGCTAACTCATTTAAAAATACACGGTCTTAATGAGTAGTGGTTTAACAAATTATATACACACACACACACACACACACACACACACACACACACACACACACAACACACACACACACACACACACACACACACACACACACACACACACACACACACACACACACACACACACACGTACGCACGCGCACACAGACACCAAATGACATTGACTTGGCATCTAAAGCAGTGAAGACTGATCTGAACACAAATGGTAGGCTGAAGGGCAAACGAAGGCACGAATGTGTGTGGTGATAAAGGCAGATGGTATTTCAACTTGCCAGTGTTGAAGGCTCAGTGCCTGGCATCACTTCTGTGTCTCATTTTAAAAAGTGGCAACGAATGAAATTACGGTTTGTTCTTAATTAAGTTCTAACACAACTGGTGGTGAGTTTACAATGGGACCACAAAAAGGTGTTACAAATCCACAGTCATTTGGTTTGCTGAAATAAACCTTTTTAATAGGTTTATTAAAAGTTTAAACATCAACTGTTTTTATTTTGAGAAGCCAGAGAAGAAAACGTCTCAAACTGTCTTGTCTTAAAGAGTCCAAAATCACCAACTGACCACATTATTGCTTAAACAGGTGGCAAAATTGATTTAACCAAGAGCATTTTTCTCTTCTTATTCTGGCTTAACAAGAGTCAATTCTGTGTGCAATGATTGGAATACATCTCCGAAAGTCATCAAATATTACTGCTCTCAACTGTTGTTGTTTTTATTTTACATAAAAGAAACCTGTTCTCCCCATCATTCACTTACATGTTTTTTTCCCTGCATGAATTTGCCCTGCTAATAATTTAGTACAATGGTCTATAAATCACCTGCAGATGGGCTTGTTGCAGTTTGTTGTGTGCTCTACCTTACATTACCTCAGCTCAGCTGGCAGACACTGCTAGGTTTGTTTACAACAAAAACCAAAAATATGCAACTAAAATCGGAACACTGTAATTTTCCTTTCCTGTTCAAGAGAATCTTAAGATTAAAACAAATTTGAAACAAAACACTTCAGAGGGGAAAGGGAGAGAAGACATGTTTGTTTGTGGGTTGCTGGTAGGAACGAATGGCTCACAAGCAGGAAAGTGACCTAACAGAAGTTATTTGGTTTAAATTCCTCTTTGCTTCTTCAGTGACTAATCAAGATACTGCAGGCACTCCCTAAACATAACCCCTTATCATAAGTGCACCATTGTTGGCAAGTTAAATGTACATGGGTGATACAGGACACAAACTCAGACAATGCAAGAGGAATGCAAGGAAGAGATGACTCACTCCTTGGGTATGTGGCTCTAACACTATGGTTTTGCAGCGAATGGACTTCAATTACAAGTTGCAGTCATTTCAGTTTTTGAAGAACCTGCAATTTGGCAGTGTAAAAGGTGGCCACATTTCCGAAGTGAGTCAAACTGGTTTGCACCGCCTGATGCATTCTACCAGCATTAAATCACACAGCGTTCCTTCCTGCCTTCCTTTCCCATAGACCGCTTGGAATCAAGATGTAGATTAGATTTTGCAACCTGTACAACACCCCCACTTTGCACCTCCTGTACAGCTGCATAACAAAAGGGGGAGGGGGGATAAGTTAAAAGGAATTTTAATATAATCACTTTACAGAGGCGTAATTAAAGCCACAGGGAGAAGAGAAACATATGGTATGCAAATATACACAGAGGTACAGTCTGATATTTTATTGTTGAACAGGTGGCAATTACCAATTTCATGCCGAGTTTTCTAACTTTTCTCTCCAACAAGGCATAAGTCAGCCGCAATGTTTACTGAAGCGCCACCTTAATGGGTCAGCCAGGCTGTACGGAACAACGGTTTCTGAAGGCCGCAGCTTGAAGGATCACCCAGTCACTTGGCACAGTTTGGTCAACTTCTGAACGTCTGATATGAACACAGGAGGGTACAGAACTCCACACCACCTGCTTATGTCATCAGGAGCAGGAGAAGACTGTCTCATCTCCCTGAAATAAATAGACTTGTAGGTATCTTGGCTAACCTTTGCTTGTTTACAGCAGACTCAGATTCCACTTTCCCATAAAACCCAGAACATTACACTACTTTCTTTTACACTCAGACGCCAGCGATTTCTTTACCCCCGACAGAAAAAATAGAAAGGCTCCAATAAGGACACAAAGGTCAAACCATCAGCAACAGTCACTGCCTTACACGTGCTAAAGATGGCCCTCATTTTACTAAAAGCTTCAGCTCACAGGCTCATGATGAATCTCTGTTGAAAATGTAATGGGGGTCTTATTTTATTTTAAAACAGCATGTCTGAACATAAATTCAGTTATCTCACCCCCTCACCCTGCCGGGCAGTTAATGACTAAATGTGGTCTAAATTTATCTTGGCGAGTACACTTGCATGGCTTTGATTTGCTGCACCAACTGAACTACGTATGCAGTTTCCAGTAAATGTCCTGTGGACAGACCTGACAGGGACAGCAAATTCTCTAGCCTGCCGGTAAACTTCACGAGTGGTGGAAATTTAGTGGCATTTAGGACACAGACGGTGGCTTATCAGGACAAGGTGTCGCACGCCAAAAACATTTCATAAAAAGGGGCTAAGAAGCAGTTGTTTCTAGTCATCTCATATTAAGGCGCTGTGCCTGATAACTGTTCATCTTCAATGTCACAATGCCCAGTCATAATACGTGTAAAATATAGAAAACAAAACCTAAGGGGGGGATTTTTTTTTTTTTGTGAAAACTGAATTGCTGTACAAGCTGTGGTGGCACCATAAAAGAGATTGAATTCATCCCTTAGTAGGAGACCTGCACTTAAGTGGTTCATTTAAGTCCCCGCGGTTGGTTTGCACTCTTTAAAAGGAACACCCACCTGTTCCCACACACAGGCGCCATTAGCCAAAATAACCCGCAGAAATTGATCATTTTATGCTCAGCAGAAGGGCAATGGAAAATATCCTGGGTTCCGCTCCATCATTTCCTCAGATTACTTCAATGCTGCTGTTTGTTTTTCCCCCACAGCGTGAAATTAGCCACAGACAAGCTTCCATACATGCTTACACCTGGGCAACTATCACAGTCATAACACGCATGGCATCACTTCTGCCAACTTTCAAAAATATACAGATCAATGTACACACAGTGCACATGACTTTAAACCTCAGCGGGCAGAGTGGGCTGTATGTGTCGGCACCAGCATGTCTACGGCCTGATCCATATCTCTCCTCACAAAGCCTTGAAATACTCAGCTGCTGAACATAAAAGGAACCTAAACGCATGCTAATTACAATTCGAAAGAAGCAGCCTATAATTTTCAACTGTCAACTTCATTCAAGGCTTTGAAACTGTGCTACAAAATAAATAATGGAAAAAAGTACATCAAAGAATGATTTGCTTTGATTCCTATAGAAATTGTCAAATTAAGGGTACATACAAGTAAAGAAAGAGAATGATACAGCAAGCTTTTACTTTGAGCCGTCAAAACGTTGTCCTGCATGTAGATGTTTCAGGGATAATGTGTTATTGGCAGCTATTCTAAATATCAACACAGCTACCTGTTCTGCTTTCGGTTTCTGAAACATCTCTCGCAGGACATGCTGAGCATTTCCCACTCTTAGAGTAAGCACACCCGCGGCACAATCTGCATTACAACCAGCCTGAATGTGTATGGCTCCCCGATAGCTGCTGAAAACCATATGGGAAATCCAGCTGCTGTCTCCACGGTGATTTGGCATTGCCAACAAAGTTGAATTCCTCACACTTGGTAAACACCAGCCGCACTGCCCCAGGACGCTCCTCTTTTCAGGACACACTGGACAGAACGTCCTGCGCTGACACAGAGCAGCCTCATGGGTGGCAACACGGGCTTTCCACTTCATTCTTCTAAAACAAAGATTCCCACAGAATCAGTGGTGTCCATTTAGCTTAAAAACAAAAGTGTCCTTCCTGTTGTACTCTGCAGCTCTTCTCTAATGCACATGAAATCACAGCCAGCACTGTCTGCTACCACAAGGAACAAAACAGAGAGGGATACATATTTTTGAATGCTACCTTTGAGAGAGCCTCATGTTCATACACATTGCTTTAGTGCTTTATACACTACAAAATCCAGTTAACAGCATAGTGAACGAGTAGTGATTTGGTGTCCCAGTTACAGAAGTGAAAAAACAAACATAGCATTACAAATGTGTAATGACATGGCTAGTTAACTTCTGCAGCAGTTTGTAAAGTAAATCTAGACATTTAAAATAATATTTTCCAAAAGGTAACAGGTGCCAAAATAATTTCAAAATTGCATGCAAAAACTGAACTATTACAGTTGTGAAGATGAAGGTTGCACAACTAAAACAGCATGACCCCTTCCATCAGCTCCGAGCCACAAACAAAGGAAGTATTGAAGCCAAAGGGCAAGTGAAGGGCAGTAACAAGAAAGGGGAAATCTGCTGCACCGCTTCAGATAAATCAGATCTGCTTTGTCAAGCCTGGCCGAAACTTGTAACTGTAACTATGAAATCTGGGTGGTTGGGACAGTCTGTTAGCGGCCTATTCATCCGTTTCGGGGCTTGGCTGCCAAAGCTTGATCAGGAGGCAGGTGTAGTTTACGTTTGCTACAGAGGCCCTGTGTTGGCCGCTCTGCCAAGGAGTGTGACTGACTCCACTCTCAACAACAGGCTTTGTTCAGGCAGAGCCCAATCTGCCACCTCCAGCTCCAGCTATCGCTCAGAGCAGCATGATGGAGCTCTGTAGAAGCCAGCATTCCCCGTCCAGTAAGGCCTTACCCTGCCGCGCCGCAGCAAAGGCAGATCGAGGAAGGCGCGTTGCACTACAGTGTCTGAGCCTCATCAGCACAAACATTCAGGACCAGCTAGTGTTACCTTGGGTCATGTACTCCCAGCACCAAGTGCGGTACAGGACCCGGGAAAGCAGCCAGCTGAGTGAAAAACAAATCTGCAGCTTGAGTTTCACATTCACAAAGTGTGCCCACATTATCAGATGCTTAGACTGATTATTCTCCAGTAGAAGAGCCTACGCGCAAGACAAACTTTTGACATTTGCATTGATAAATGAGGCTGAAATTTAAATTAGACGTAGGGTCTAACTTTGCCAAATTCATCTTTTTTGGGGTTTTATTTTATGTTCCGTTTTATGCTGCTAAAATGTTGCAGATGCAGATGAAGTTTGTAAGCACAATTAAATGCAATGCATTTTTTTTCTGTCAGATACACGGTAAAACCGAGAACATCAATACCCTGATGAATGTGTCCAGCTGTTCCGATTCGGTCTGAAAAATGGAGAATGACGTAGTTGTTACCAGATACAATTTCTTCTAGCGTTTACTAGAAGATGACATTGGCTCTATAAAGCTGGCACCGCATCAGTTTATTTTAATTGTATAAGAATTTGAAGAATGTATACGATTTTGAATTGTATAAACCATTAAAAACAAGTGCAGGTCAGAGAACCCACAACAAGAGGGAAAGCAACAAGTCAAAGGCATGCCAGAAAAAAAAAAAAAAAAAGTCTATAAAACCGTGCCAGGAAGATTTATTCAAATTATTATTCTTTCCTATGAACTACACTTCATCTACCAATGGGAAAGAATCCCCGAGATACAACTGCTTAACAACAACCCTGCTCTGCTTCGGCTGAACATGCCTGACCTATTATGTTTTTTGTTTTTTGTTAACAGTTTCCACAGTGGTGAAAAAAGAAGAAAAAGAGGATTCTGCCTGCACACTAATGATCAGACCGACTGATGAACCGTGAAGATGAGAAATATTGTCTGTAAAGCGCTGCTGAGAGCAGAGAGAGCTGAATTGATCCACTGAATGATGATCTGATAATGTTTTACACAGGCGGGCTGTTTATATGAATAAGTTAGGCCTTGTGGACCTGCTGAGGATGTGAGGACGACCTTTGCCCTGGCATTCCATCAGTAGCTCAGAGTTCTACACGGAACACCATTTATTTTGACATCCATCACTGTGCAGATATACGTGTTAAAAACAAGACATAACTTGATGGAAAAGGGGGGGTGGGAGAAAGAAAAAAACAGCTACATTCACTTTTTCAATATAGTTTTTTTTTGTGTGTGATTTATAATCCCTGCAACTGTAAAAGAGGTTTCCAGCATACGTCAATTTATCAGGAAAGCAGCTCCTAGATTGTCAGATTCAGCTCGACTACATCTGTTAAACAGGAATGCTTTATTCAGTTAATGCACTGCAAATCGGCAACATTTTAAAAATATCACAATTCTCACATTATCAAATCAATATTATAGTTATCCTGATAAGATTCTTTTCATTTATATATTTTCATGTAGCTTTCGGGGTATATTGGTTTTAACAAAGTGTTTTCAACAGAGATTTGGCTTTTAGAAGACAGTGGTCGATTAGCAAAACCGAATCCAACTGATTTAGTAAGACTCCCCGATAACATGTTGGTATTTCATTGCTAAAGAGGAAAAATTATTAACCTTTCCAGGCAATTGTTAACGGACTGCCTATCAAATTTCAGGCTCATGAGTCAGAGTACAAGACATTCACGCTCCGGCAATTTCAACAGAATTTCTTCAGTGACTCAATCTACTACAGCACTGCCGAAAGTGACCCAGCTTCTTCGGTATGCCATGTGTCACATTGACTAAGGCAGTTGTACCCGATTGGATTCGCTTCTTGGATGATAAAGTTTTGCTCCTGAATGTAAAGTATTCAGTTTCAGTTCAGTTCAGAGCATTTTCGCTTTAAAAAAATATATAAAATAAAAAATACCTCTCCTACACAGAGGTATACATCTTTTTTATTTTATTTCTGCTTGGCATTTTAAGGAACAGCAACACACAAAAGTAACAGATTTTGATCTTGAAATGAACAGTTTAGAAGCAATCCAAGCAAAACACTACTAAATGCAATCATTTCCAAAGCGGTCTCTCGAGCATGAATGCTTTGGTTATGAATGTGCGGTAGCAAAAAGCGCGATCAGACGCACAAACTTGAGCAGCAGTGGTTTATAGCTTGATCTATTGCCTCTGCAAGGAATGATTACAGACAAACAAAAAACAGGAGGCGAGTTAAGAATTGTGCTGTTTAGATGTAGCCTTATCTAGAGACGGTTAGCAACCCACAAAATAAACAAAAAAATGGTGCTAGTTAATTTTCTCTACCCGATTTCAACAACACCGCAAAAGTACAGTCCTATTAACCCACAAACATCACATCAGCAAAATGGATATATTTCAATCATTCATTGATGAGAGGGTGGTGAGGAGAGGGGGTTCTTTGTTGAAATTTCTTAAATTTCCCCTCTGGCTACCAAGGGGGAGAAAAATGAATGATTTTATAATGCTTTATGGCAGTTCCATTATTCAAGAAGAAATGCTTGAAAGTTTATTTTACAGTATGCTTATTTTAATCTCCGATATTGACTAAAGCTTCTAAATTAATTCTACGGGGAGTTCCCAAGCGACGAATTCAAGTTTCTCTTTTTTCTTTCTTTTTCTTTCCCCCCCCCCCCAAGAAGCATTGATAAAACTGATTTTATGACAAAGGCACTATGCTGGAAAGATGCACGCAAGGAATTCTCAGTGGGGTAAGATGTTCCATGAGAGGCATCCAAAGATCAAACCGCTACTTCCAAAGAAACATCTGACCAGGCCTTCTGAAACTGCCAGGGTTAGCGGACACAGATTACATGAATATTTGACTTTGTTATTGCAGGATGGCAAAGCTCCCTTTGACCTTTCGGTAAGGCACATTAGAAAGCTCTAGATTGAGTAAAATCAATATCCTACTCTTTGGCACAGAAGTGTGAAAGACGAAGAATAGTTCAGTCAAGTAATCCTTAACAGTCCATTGTGTTCCGTGGGGGTCTTACCAGCTTTGGAGGAGCTGTACGTTATTTTTTTGACAACCTAAAGAAGGAAAATCATTTCCAGTGGGAACGACTGTAATAACCTTGAAGACTGAAACTTGGATATAATTCACACCGGTATTACAAACTATTATAGTGCGGGAAAGGGAGTATTACAATGATTCATAAAAATTAACGCTTCAAGGCATTGCTTTTATTAGGTTTTTTTTTTTTCTTTCCTTTCTTAAACTACCTTGGCTGAGA
Organism: Amia ocellicauda; assembly: GCF_036373705.1. Classification (NCBI taxonomy): domain Eukaryota; kingdom Metazoa; phylum Chordata; class Actinopteri; order Amiiformes; family Amiidae; genus Amia; species Amia ocellicauda. Next base: position 40,792,869 of record NC_089852.1, on the reverse strand, counting down.
AATCAGTAGGGCACAGACAGTGTGAGAAATCATAGTTTATACAGACTAAGCGCCTTCACAATAGAAGGTTAAAGCCCAGGCATTACTGGTTTATATAGCGATGGAAGGTTTGAGCTTTAGTGAAATTATGCTACAGTGAATAATACAGAAAAAGGCAATACAAGAAAAACGAACAGCGCTTTATTTATTTAGGTGAAACGAGTCCTTCTGGATTTGAGTGTAATCTGACAACACTGCCCGAGTTACCAATTCTCAGAACTTTCTAATCTTCTCAGCGTCCAAAGGAAGGAGTAGAGAACTTTGATGAAGATGGATGAGCCCAAGGCCAATCTCCAATCAAGCGATCCTTGTTCAGGGATTTTGTCTGTTGAATTTCAGTACTTTGTACTCAGATCGCTTCTTCCCAAAGCGACCTTGATGATAAGTAAGTAATTAAGCCATATAATGGGTCTACGTGTATGTGTTGCGATGTGTAAGATTTAAACGCAGTTAAATTTAGGCTAGCTTAGAATGGAAAGATGTACACCAGGTAAAATGCATTTTTTTTTTTTTTTTTACTTCAATGTAATTCAAATCTGGCTGAGGGCAGCGATGGATTATGAATTCAGAATCCCCCATGTTCATTTATTTTGAAATGCATTTTAATGACATCGTATCGGGGAATACCCACAGCTCTCTGGGCTCAAGAAGTTCACAAACTACGAGTTCAGCACATTGGTGGTCGTGTGGAGTAGTCATTTCAATATAAAACTATGAAATTAAGAGGGTGGAAAAATGATATCCAATTCCACATGAGCTACCAACTCGAACAGCAGTGAGTCGCCCGCCTGCTGGTTTCTCGATGTGAAACACAAGCTTAGTCTCCAAGGGTTGTCTTTTGCTTACTGCCTCCACCCACAAAAGCAGAAAGTTTACTTTGGTAGTGATACTTGGAAAACAATATTGGAAATAAATAAATAAAATAAAGTGAGGTGTTCGTTAATAAGCAGTGCAGTTGGGGATTCAATATATTTCAGTCATAAAAGCCCTTCCTTGGGGAGAGAATAGTTGTGTTCGCTCACTTCCCATGTCAGGTAGGCGAGGTAGCATGGCGTGGGCAGAGTATTGTGTGAGAGGATCAAGGGCAGCACAAACCAACCCAGTGATTGTGCGGGAACTGAAGAATAGGTGTACTAATCAATTCATTCATCAGTTACTCCATTCTTCGTTTTATAAAGCTATGTACAATAAATTTACAGTCAGATAAAAATTCCAATTGTAATTTAAAATTGCTTCCACCCACACATTTCGCATGATAAACACTCATGCAATAAATGCAAATCCTCTGGCTTAACAATTAAAAAAAAATATCCTGTGTATATTCTGCATTATAGAGTGCCACTAATCAGAAACTGAAATATTAAACAGGTAATTTTATTTTAAGAGTAATTTTCCCTCTGTGGAGAAAGCAAAACACTTAACAGAAGATCAATAAATAACCCAAGTCCTCTGAAGCAATACAACGCTCAATTATATTGTAGTATAAAACAAATTAAAATAATACAGCCACAATATAAAATATCATATCACTTCCTTTACAGTAGTGCTTATTTCAAGAGATTCTTACATGAAAGATTTATGGTTTTCTAGGAACAGCTCAAATTGTCAAATTTACATTGTCTCCATTTCAATTTGGACTTATTTTTATCTTACAATACAAATGAAACCCTGCAGGAAGCCATGTGCTCAAAAATAAAACCCATTCAATTTTTTATTCAAAAGAAATACATTTTGTCCATGGGATTCATTTTACTCAGGGCCAGATCAAGGTAATATTTCTGTCTTTGAGAGTACATTCCTTCCAATACACATTACCTTAGGCTATGTATTTTTCAGACTCCTGTTTCACAGGAAGTCCACTGTCCTTTAGATATGAATGATGTATGTAATTTCTAAATTCTGTGTTCAGCAACTTTTAATTTATACTCTTTATTTCTCTTTTTTTTTTTTAAAGCCTTAGAAGAGTACACGTTTCACCATCAACAAATGATTTTGCTTTCAAGCAGTCTTCTTTAAATACATTTCAAACCCTGACACATTTCAGGAGGACTGAAACTCTAAACTCCTGACAGACACCTATTGGAACCAACACCCCAGAAAACCTTTGCCAACACAAACACTCAGAAAACCTACCGACAAAAAGAAACCCTTACAGTTGGACATCCTTAAGATTTATATTTTCAGTTTGGATATAGTGAGACACAAATTCAATGTCATATTCTAGAAAAAGTCTGAGAATAAGCCACAACAATATATATGTATTACATTTAGATGGTTATTATTATTATTATTATTATTATTATTATTATTATTTTTGAGTGAGCTGAAACAAATAGACAATTTGTATTTCTTAGGTGCCCATGTACAATATTAACTACTGCTGAATTATGTATTGTGCAGTTTTGGCATGTTATATGGCTTCATTTTTAAGAACACTATTAAAACTTTTTTTATATTATCTACTAGAACAATGTGTACTTTAAGCAAAAACTCTGAAAAAAACCTCTGCTCCCTTACCATTAAAATAAACTAAACGTCAGCTAAAATGAAATCTATGACATAGATCATATACAAACACACAAACTCAATTATAGATGCACAATACTCTAAACAAGTTCCTCTTAATAACAGTATGAGTTAAAATACCGTACGGCACCATGGAAAATATAGAGAACCACATACTTGAGTAACAGAAGTCAGCAGATGATTAACTGATTCTCCAGTCATGAGATTTCGAAGCTGACAACAGGCAATATTTTTCAACAAAAAAGTCAATATAGTATACCAAATCATGCCCACTTATTTCAAATAATTATGCTGGTTTCTAAATTTTTGTAATATTTTAAAGGAAAGTATGTACCGAGTAATACAATAATAAAAAGAAAGTACAGTTACATACATATGGTGTGGGCCACAAATTATACACATATATATATATATACACATATATATACATATACATATATATATACATATACATATATATATACATATATACATATATACATATATATACACATATATATATATATATATATATATATATATATATATATATATATATATATATATACACACACATATACATATATACATATATATATACACATATATATACGTATATATATATATATATATATATATATATATATATATATATATATATATATATATATATATATATATATATATACACACACACATATATATATATATATATATATATATATATATATATATATAATAAACAAACCTACTATTTGTATAATATAGTCCCAAGTATAAAAACATGAGCAGAATCTGACAAGACTGAAGAAAGTGTGAGCTGTGCCTGACTGTGCTCTGACTTCTCTTAGGGAAAAGATAATGGTAGATGGTTTCAATCTAGAAATTATTTCATGGAGGTACAGGATTGAAATGACGACAACAACAAAATTGTTTTCAAAATGTTGCATTTTGTTTGGCGTAGGTTAATCTCGAGTCAACACTTCATCTAGATCTGTGCTTTTGTTTCATTTTCAATAATGTATGCTTAGAAGCTGGAAGTGTGCCCCCGAGCTGTCTGCTGTGTTTTTGAAAGTTTTGTTTTGTTGCACAAGACTTAACTTGAAGTTAAGCAGAAATGTAATCAGAATCCAGGCCCACCTACAGGTATCTTTCAAGAGAATCAAAATCCCCCTACGTATTTAACAGTCACATTGTACACACTTTTACACTTGTACTAAGAAGCTGAGATGAGGCTTCTTTCTTGTTCTGACAAAAGCTGAACATCAACGTGTTATTGATCTATCCTGTATTGTGTACCAAATATCACACTCATGTGGGATAAAGACACTATATAAACTGCAAAGACAATGGATTAACTGGTTATAATGTTAAAATCTTAAAAGATCTTGCACATGCCATGGCCTATAATATAAAGCTTAAAACATAAGATCAGCTGAAGTGAGTATTGCTTTGTCCTGGTCAATTATGTGTTACAATCAGACAGATACAAAGACATCAAATAAACAGCAAGGAACTGTAAACCTATCATTACCATCATCCATTTGAAAATGCTTAACCACACAAAAGCTTTTAACTCCTGGGCTTCCACTTCAACTTTTTTTTCCTCTCTCTAAGCATGAAAGAGAAGAATTCTGCATTCGAAAACACCTTAGAAAACAGTAGTTCAAAAGTTAAAGTCAGGCTCCTAGCAACTATTTCCTGCTGGAATTCTACATATTTGTGGGGTTGTTTTGATGTGTCCAAAAAGCAATATACTGAAACCTATTTTTAATCATTGCAAACCATACAAAACAACCGCTGGCTCAGTGATACTAGAGGAAGAATTTGATATTTTCCAACAGCTTTACCGCTAAGACTTTAGGCAACCTCTCATTTACAGCAATATTTCTTCAGTGTCATAAATGCCAGTCTGGGTTTCAACAAAAACAAATGTAATCCACGAACGGGGGAAGATAATGCCACAATATTCAAAGATAAAGCGGGTACATACTGTACCATTTCAGCCCAGATAAGCCAGCCAACAAATGCCTGTTCCTTACTGCCAGATTAAATGGTGCCTTCGACTCAAAGGAACTGGATTTAAGCTAGATCACTTCGGCCTGTGGAATAAAACGTTTTCATTTAGCAACAATCCATGTCCTTAACAGACACTGTAGACCTCACTCAATCCTCGTGCAGGGCAACAGAATATGAGCATTTTCAGTGAGGGAAGATTATGGGCAAAACACATATTGCTTAAAGGCTATTACCAATACTGTAGGTATGTGGAATATAATACCATATACTAAACCCATAATATTAGGTTTCACGCTACAGAAAAAATGTCCCACAGAGGAAGGGTCAAAATAACACTCTTTATCCAGAGGCCATAACTATGTATGCCATGTAAGCCGTGAGGAATACAGGAACAACTCAAGTTGGAGAAAGGCGGTTTGTTGACAAGGTACAGTACAGATGGAAGCCTTGCGGTATTATTTTTCAACCAGCTGCATTCAAAATTACAGACAGTGAAAAGGATTAGCTGGAGATGTGGTGCAGCATGCCGAGTACAATATCCACGTTTATTAATAATATCGGCTATAGATATATTCATGTAGTTATGGGTATCTGTTTTTGAAGACTGTGCCCTGCTGCCTTCTTCGTCCCTCAGCTGTTTGGCGAAGCGAGAAAAGGGAGGGTGGGAACTTCTCAATGAACAAAGGCTGCCTCACTGTCCAAGAAGACAGCTGCCTAATCAGGAATATAACATCCCCTTGCCATCGAGTGAAAGAGTGCACAGGTTTATAGGACAATTCTTGCTTATCGGAATCACCACATAATTAGGGTCTGCTTGAGGCCATTTTTTTTCCCGTAAGAAAAAATATGGCATTGTAAATAGTACAAGTGAAGGCCACCGGGACAATACAAAGGAACGATTTAGTTTCATGGGACAGAATATTGTTGCTCATTGGGGAGTGAAAAGAAACCATACAGTCCCTTTTGGACTAGCCTTGGGGCAGAGGGCTGTGCATAAAGCAGATGTTTGTGCATGGAAAAACAAAGCAGCACTCACAACGGGTATCAGAAAAAACTAACACAAAGGAAGTGTTCAATACACAAAGTTGGCCCGGAAATAGCTACTTCTCTTTTTAGCACAATGTCTTTCGATATCAGCTGCAATGAAATGAGAAGTGAACCATTTAACCATTGCTCACACTTGCCACTTCCTATGTGACTAGTAGTACAAAATCTTTTTAAAGAGCAGCCCTGACTCTGCTAGTCCCTACAGGTGCTTACGTCAGGGAAAGTACCAAAAATAGTACAGATAAAATTGCACCTCCGAGCTGATTCACCCCTAAGCTACAGCCAAAATCAAGTCCAGGGCAATATTAAATGGCATTGGCAATCTCAGCTTGCATCACAAGGTCTTCTTAAAATTGAGAGAAACAAGATTTTATGGAGGTTTTTTTTTTCAGACGACAATCAATTTCAATTACTTGGTACTAATGAGCTCTTTCAATATACCTTGGTGGTCTGGGTGCCTATTTATTATATGGGCATTAGTACCAGTAATGACAAATCTGACGGAAAGTTGCAGAAATCCTGCCCAGGGACTTTTTAAACTGCATCACTTATCCACATATAGTGCCTTCATTCAAATCTCTACCAGTTGGTGGCATAGTAATACGGCAAATATCCATGAGGCCCCTTAACCCAAACCACATGTAAAACAAAACAAACCCCTCCCCTCCCCCCAAAAAACCTTATCTTACAAAAATACTTTCGTCTTTCAAATAAGGAGGCATCCTTTGACCTATAGCGCATATTTTCAGGTTGGAGTAAGAAGCTTCTGTATCTACAGTCATTCATTAAGTTTGCAATGATGGGCAAAAAGAAAAAGTTTCCATTGGGAGGGATATCTAAACTATGAGACTATTCTGAGCTATCTCTGAAAGAAACTCAGTGTTATCTCTGACTGGTACAAATGATATCGTGAGTATTTCCCCTATTAGGTTAAAAGAATGAGCCCCAAGTGGTTCACCTCTGCCGAGCAGTTAAAATTAGACATAAGGGATTGCATTATCACTTTCAAGCTTTCAACACGCACCTTAAAGTACAACAGGCTGCTGGAGGAGTTCTGAATGCGCGGAAGGAAAAACTTTTTTGGGTTTGATTACCATTCTGTTACACCTGCTTTCATAAGGTACTGAAAACGAAGCAAACAACTTTTTGCAAAGAAAAGTTTGTAGAGGTGTTTTAAAGCATCACATTGCCTAATAGGTGTATGACAGATATTTCCATTTTAAGCGCTTTGCTGCAATTCCCCCGACTCACGAGGTACTTGGTTTAACACGCAGAGGCCCAGATTTCTAGATGTTGACTTACATAAATAACACTGCTTGTCTGAGCAAAGCACAACATTAGAAGCTGAAATACAAAAACAGGACTATGATTATTATTTTTTTCACCAGATTTTTGACATTCAACAGGTCAATAACGCATAAATAAAGCAGGTCTCAATACAGATGTAAATTAGGAGACATTCAAGTTAATCTGAGCAGGAAATCTGGCTCCTAACTGAAGAGATGGGCAATATGGGGAAAAAATAAATAAAAACCTTACATCTGTAGTTATAAGCCTGGGGTTTTGCCTGAGGCTGTGTCAGAAACATACACACATATACACAAACACGGCCCCAACACACATTCAGGAATACCAATCACATCCCAAGGTAAACTTGCATTCTTTAGTATGTATGGAAAAAAGCTCTTTAATGCTTTTACGGCTGCTTTATATTAGTGGATATGAATGGCACGGTTGGGGAAAATCTTTAGCTTTTCACATAGAAGGTCAGCGCTTTCCTTTGAAAAGAGACACGCCACAGGTGAAGTGTAGTAAACAGTTACTTAAGGCATTCTCTTATGGGGTGTTTTTTTCATCATAATAGCAATGGGGAAAGGGTAAATAGGAAGAAGTCATGCCCTTATTGGTTGAAAAGAGCCCATCTCACAATGGTCTCTGCAGGAGGCAGTGGAAGAGGGGAAAGCAGCCCGTTTAACAAAAGGGATGTTGTGTAAGAAACAACCTGGCTTCCTGTATAAAACAAAGGTAAGCCAAAGCCAGGAGGTGGGGAGAGAGGGGGGGCTTTCTAAATCTCCAGTGGATTTTGTGGGACCCCCTTCCCTCCTCCCCCATGGGTACCTTCATACATTTCAATTGAGAAACTTTGCATGAAGAGAAAGTCCCTACTTCTCCATCCCTCCCCTGGAGTTGAGCAATGCACTTCTTCTTGTGTCTTCTATAGAACATAGTTTACACATTTACAGCTCTTTTTACATTGAAACAATTGTACTTGATCCCTCTGGTGGGTAAATAAATAATTTCAAACCTAAAACAAGGTTTTGGGGAGGGGGGGAACCAACAACAGCAATACAAAAAAAATTGCTAGGGAGGGGAGCTGCAGTGGATTCTGGGAAGTAGCTGGAATTGATCTAGCAACTATCGACAAGGCTCGGAATCCTGCATTAACATTCCAACTGAAAACACTGCACCGGACCACCGCAGAAAAGCCTGTTGCTCTACGGTCTTGCCAAGGAATATGAAAGTTAAATTAAAAACCTCCTAAATCCTTTCTGTTGGTGCTATCAGGATTTGTAACATTTTTTGCAAGAAAGAGAAATGGTAAAAACAGTTTTCTTCCGAGTTTTTTAACCCTAATCCATGACGTGACAAGAGAAGCAGATGTTCAGGAGTTGGTGGGATAGGACAGGATAAACAGAAAGCCCATGAAAAACAGCCCCAGGCACTTTGTGGAGCGGGTACGATGTGTTGAAACAGGTAGAAGCACAACTGTAAACATGTTATACATCAGCATAGGTCTCACAGAGCGATTTACATACAGGTCTGCTTACGGCAGCAAACACCCCCCCCTTGCATCTATCTTTATGCAAATGCCACATATGTACTAGTTCGCAGGCTCTAGAAAAACACCATGCCACCCCGCAGTTATTCATTTGCGACTTGACAGAATGGGTTTTCTCAAGAGCGGCGCAAACCAGTGACTCGGTTCTATAATTGAAACTCCCAGGGCGACGTTTCATCGATGCTTTAGGGATAAAACTGTCACCAGCAAACAAAGAAGACAAAGAAGACAAGCAGCGCTGGGCTTTTAAAGTAGAGCTATTCTTTAAAAAGTCACCTGAGAATATTACCAAATACAACCTTTTGATCCCAAGGCGAATTGGGTTGTGTCTGTGTGTCTGGGTTTGTGCCCCATCCAACCCCCACCCCTCTTATGTTGCTTTGAAGAGTAACTAAAATGAAAGAAAGAAGCTCCTCGTGAGGATGTGTGTATTAAAACTCTGAGGAGAGACTAAATTTAATAAATTTCAGGGTCAATGAGTCTATTCAGGGAACAAAGACACACAGCCCTTTTCCCTGCACCACCCTCCACCCAGGCAATCTTCATTAAGCTATTCAGTAACATTGTTATCTTCTAGACTCAGGCCAACTGGTTTATGGCCTAAAAAAATGTGGGAATGCGTTTGGTGTTTTTTCCCTCCACAACCCCTTCCCCACCTCCAGAAGTCATTAAATCAAGTAGCTTGCCAGTATACATGTATTGGTGGGATTGGGTCTTGCTTAAAAGACTAAATCAACCTTTCAAAAATGATTTAAACACTTCCACAAATACTCTAAAGGTGGCTATTGTTATAGAGTGGATGTAATTATTGGTGACAAGATTTCAACTAATCCATTAAAATTAAAATAATGGCACAACAAACTCATTAGTATGTACTGTAATCAAGTCTTAAGGGAGAAGGTGGTTGCAAATGTGTCAATTTCAAGCACAACTTGCAATAGAGTCAAGATTCTGCATCTTGGAATTACTGAAATATTGAAGCCTATCCACCAAAAATAAATAAATAGGTATCAAATGCTACTAGTTTGAAATGCATTTTGAGAGATTAAATGTGGGGACATTTGCCAAATACAGCCTACACATTGTTAACCAAACCTCCCTGCCCTTCTTTATTCTCGGGCTAAGGTAATGAATTCAACAATCTTTATCAACTTGGCGGGCTTAAATAATTACGTCTTTCTTTTAGAGCTTTTTCTGCTCGATGGGTTGCAATCCTAAAACAGCATACCCTTTTATGGAGCAGAAGAGTTGTGTTCTGGTGATAAAGCATGCTCTGCATTCTTACCATATTTTAAACCAACTAAAAGTTAAGAGACTACATTTCTGGCAAAATGTTTACATTGTCAATACAAAGACAGCAGTAATGGGAGCCTCCCTTACCCTATACATGACCCCCAATTGGCAGTTTCTCTGACCTGTCCTATTGGCAATCAGTCTCTTTGAACATGGTCATCACCATAAAAGTAATGTCTATGCTTGACTTCACTGGGTATAGATTTACCCCTGACATTATTTGTGGATGCTCATCAACAGCTCTCTGGAGCTTCCATTGTTGTTTTCTGCATTTATTTTTTTCCATGGGGACAACAAGAAAGATTCACAGAACTACATTTCATTCGAGTCCTTTGCATTCAGTCATTTAGATCTAAATTATTGGTGATGGGAAGAGCATACAAGTATAGTAGATATCTTGATGTGGTTGAAAATGTCATCTGCATTAGGAAAAATATATTTATTTATTTTCTTCAATCTAAGGAAGTTACTTTTTGGCCTCTATGATGTACATAAAGGTTGCCCTGCTTTGAATGTCAGACTCATTGATGTGTTAAAAATACCAGATGACTTTTGTTAGAAGATGATAAAATAACTTGCTGGGAATATGTGGCCTTTAAAGTACAATTTTTTCAAAATTATTTTTTTGTTTTGTTAATAAGAATCCTAAATGCCAGAACAAGCGTTTAACCATAACCCCTTGAATGAGTCCAGATCCAAATAGATCACAAGACTAGTTAACATACTGATGCAGACAAAAACACACGGGCTAAGCCTCTGATAGCAAACGACAACCTCCTTGATGGATAACATATGGAGAGACAGGCATACAATTGTATCACTTTCAGGATTATCAAGCCCTGTTGATTGGAATAAAGGAATTAGATAAAAGAGAGGGGATTATGCAGACACCTGGATTGAAGACAATGCTGTTTGCAGAGCGGTTTTATCCGCATTATTCATATACAGAAAACCCTTATCTCCCAATTTCAGTTTTGGACACGTTCAAAAATTTGTTTTTTGTTACGTTTCATTTTTATATTTTGCCCCAACATTGAGCACTCCTTGCAGGCATGATACATAAATGCATGTTCAGCCCAATAATGACTCATTACCCCTCAGATTAATGTTGTACAGCAATAAACTATTAAACTATACATTAGCCTGACATGGGACCAGTAGGAGAACAAGAAGAAAAATCCCATCAATCTCTGGACCATACCTGGTACCTGCATCAGTGCAAATCCATTGACTTACACATGGATACATTTGAATCACCACACTTATGATGCAAGAGCTTCTAAAATGTGTCAAACTCAATATTAATGGTGAGCGAGGACTTCAAATGAAAGCATTTGAATATGCATTAACCAAGAGGGAATGGGTGCAGTCTAGCCTTAATGCCTCAATTGCACTGTAATATGTAAATTGGAATTTGTAATGTTTTATATCTTGAACTGCACTGTATTTTTGCACTTTGTATTGTGCTTATATTTTTTAAGTCGCCCTGGATAAGGGTGTCTGCTAATAAATAAATAAATAATAATAATAATAATAATAATAAAGTAAAAAAGTTAAACTATAAGTAAAATTAATAATACTCATAATAAGTATCAAACATTTCTGAACTTCAAGCCAAAGATTTTATTGATGTTAACTTCCAATTGTCCAAAACATTGATATATTAAAAAAAAGATAAAATGGCATGTTTCCTAGTAATAACAGAAGTAGTAAGACTGTGGTCAGTTAACATTTTTTTGATAGCTATTGATTTTCTTTAAGTGCGTTCTGACAGCCAACCCCAAGGTTTTCACAATCTAATCGAAATCAGAACTCCCCCTGTGGGAGTCTGGTGACGGCTAGAATTAAGAAGCACTTCTATAAACTTCATTCTTTATTATAAAGTGCAGCTCCACAGACTGACAAAAATCCCTGCATGATACAGGGCAGATTCTGAAGGGGTTTGCTCACATTTAAAACTGATTTGCAATCGCTTTTCATGCATTGCTCTTTATTATGCACACTGAGTAGGCCCACATACAAATCCATAAAGTTATATTTTCCCCCTCCAGAATATATTTGATATATACATACAGAAAAAGAAAAAAAAAAAAAAATCTAAAAGTTGAAGCCTTGGTTCAAAACAAGAAAAGCAACACTCATTGTGAAGCAATCCCCTAAAACACGTCTCTATGCCACATAGAGACCAACCCAGGCCTCCAACATGCCATTAGAATATTAAGTCACGGATGAAAACACTTTTTTTTCAGAAGCCAAAAAATAAATAAATGGGGAAAAGGGAAGACGGAGGAAGGAAGCACTCTGCCGTTTTAATAAATAAATCTCCAAGAAGTAATTGAAGTCATTCAGATAGGAGGTCCCAACTCAACATAGCAGAGATTAGTCCATTAGCAAATTAAGAGACTTGTTGCTTGAACTACAAACACGGGGGGGTCATGATAAGAGGGCCTGGTGGGGAGGGGGGCAGAGCAGGAGGATAGCCAGATGCCTAACCCCTCAGAGGACCCTGACAATTTGCTGTAAAAGCCTTTGATGGGACTCCCCCAGCTCCCCCTTTAAGATGGTATGCTTTGCTAGAGAGCATTTCATATCCCAGAGGTGGAAACAAAAAAGAAAGACTAAGTACATGCTGGAACACCCATGAACAAGAAATCTTGATAACTATTCAAATCGCCAGTGTGCTTGCCAAATCAAAGTAATCCTCTTAACAAATGTGTCGGCTTTTTTTTATTGCATTGTATCCACAAATTACACTCTATGCAATTCACATTCGTTTTCTTACTTAGGTCTTATCATTGCTATTAGTCTATGTGCATTATGTTCTTCTAGCACAATGAAAATAAAAAAAAGCAATCCCTGGATGGCGGGGGGAAAACACACCCAAAAAAACCTTCAAATTAAAAATGGGACTAATAATATTTGCTGGGTTTCCCCACTGTGTGCTGCAGTTGAAAGTCAGATGAAAAGGCCAAATATTTGAGTGGTATTGGATTTTTTTTTTTTTTTTTTTTTTTTTTTCTAATGCAGATCTATTTCTGTTCATTTCTGTTCTGTGGTTTTCCCACCTGGGTCTTCCTGGCATATAGAAAAAGTAATATTCCTTTTTCTGTACACTCTGACCACAATTTGTTTTGGTTCTTTCCAAGGCCTCTCAAACTAGAGAAGACATTTCACACACTGAAATTTTCGATTCCCACTTGACGTACTTGTCATATGACTGCTGAAATGACATAACTGAGACTTCCATCTTGCACCGCAAATGAAGTGGCACCTTGTTTGTGAATCTTATGCTTCAAACTCTCCCAGACCACAATGTGACAGCTGACCGCCCCCCCAAAAAAGGAAATTTGATCTCTCCTGAATGCATTTGACGTATGACAAATGCTCAAGCAAAAAGGAAGAAAAAAAGCTTGAGGGTAAATGAAGGAACTTGTAATTGCAACTTGAAACCAAGCATAAAAAAGCTTTGATGGAGGAAGTGACTCGGTAGACGTGAGAGAGAGAATTAAAGGCAGTTTCTGAAAAAACTCCAGAAACCAGAAAATTATCAAAGTACCGTGACACTGGTCAATTTAATTAAAACTCTATAACTGACATTGCAATATTACCTTCATGATCTTTTTCACACGAAAGGCATCTCACTTAGTATAAACATCCAGCAAAAAATTGAATTAGGTGTTGGATAGGTAAAGAACAGAGCAATGAGAGATGTTCTGGTCTAATTTGTCATGGTATTTTGAGCTTCATAAATTAAATAGAGTTCAGAAAGGTGAGATCCAAAAAGCAAAAACAAAATCTTGCATTTCTGTAAGAGGTAGTTGTGGCAGGGGGTTTTCATACTTGCATCCAAAAATCGAATTAATGCTTAAACACAAAACTGCTATCAGGACTGTGTTGGGAACAGTTAATCCCTCTCCACCTGCACCAGAAATCAGATATTTTAGCATGCGCAGTTAATCAATCTCCCCTCCAACATCTAACAAGCACGTTCTTTTTTAAAGGAAACTCACCTACGTAAAACCAGCACACGGGAACTCTACATGAATGTGTCCTTGTGGACTGAAACCCCCCACCACAGAGCCAGAGCCAAGTACACTCAAATGTTGACCTGAAACACTTAATTTTAACACCTACCAACTTTTGATTAAGTAAATAATATACTGAAAAGGCAGAAGGATACTTTACGGTCTTCTTGAAAAGGATTGATTTACAAGGTTTGGGTAGACGCCTCCAAACGAGTAGCACAGCTGACAACTGACAAATATGATGGCAACAATCTTTGAAATGTGATCTTGTTTCTCATTTCAGTTTCAGTAAAATTCCATTATGCCCCTGCTTAAGAGCAAATAGACTTCACCTATTTTCCAACATGAAACTTTCAGAAACATGGAACTGGAGCTCCCAAAAGCACAAAATATGTTGCAATGGCATAACTGTGGTAGCAAAGAAGCTAGATGAAACAGCCTAAAAGCCCTCAGAAAGATTAGGAGCTGTGGTGAAACATATCAAATAAGGTCAAGAGAAAATCAAACCTGGATTTCCAAGCTGCAAAATGCCATCAATGTTTTCTCCTTATATCTTATCCCAAAGACAGTGCAAATACCCATAGTCCCAGCTCAGAGCTGCATGGCTTATTTTAGACCTTTCAGGCTGTAACAAACCATTTCAGATTCTCGGGTTTTAGATTTTATATATAAATCTCACGAAGTGTATATTTGTTTTTGCTTTTTTGATACAATTTATTTTATCTGCTATATCCTGCATAGGAGTGAAACTCCCGTTTTTTGACGTTATTCTGCATCAAGTACAAATCAGACCTCTCCCGCACAACCCCTACCTCAGGCTAATCTATTAGGACAATGCATCCTGTCAGGAAAGCACTATCATTGCTGTCTCAGGTCTCACTTTCCTTTTTTAATCAGACAAAAGTCAATAAAAAAGCATTTCTGTTTGATATTGGGATCTAAGGGCGAGAGAGAGAGAGCGAGAGAGCGTTCCAAAATAAGATCTGTCGCTGGCAAATAAAACTGTACTGCAATCATTACAAGTCCATTCTCTCAACCTATTCATTATGAACAATTTCCAGAAGTGCTACATTGCACAGACCAAAAGCACTTCAGTGACTGGACTATATAATATTAGTTGTGACAGAGCCGTTACAATCTCACTACTTCAGGCTCCAAGCACAGAAGGGGGGTCTGTCATATTGGCAGAAGTATCCGAAGTGTTAAAAAACATATGTATAGGATGGGGGGGGGAAGGAATATGCAATATTAAAACAGAGCTCAGATTTTGTTGTTGTCTTGGACTCATTTTGCAATCACTGTAGTCTAATGTTTTTTCAAAATAGGCACTGGTTTGTGAAGTAGATTTGTCATCTCATGAGTGATGCTGCGGGCCCTTGCCTTTGCAGAAAATCCTAAATAATATTTCATACACAACAAACTGCAGTGAGACTGACCATTTAAAAAATGCCTCTATGGTTTCGTTTTGTTAATAAATACCATTAATGAGAACAGATTATACTGTCTAGCTTCACAAAAATATTTCATAGGGGAGCCAGCATTCTTTGTGTTGTATTGGGTGCCAGTTTCGATTACTCAAAAGCTAAACAAAACCAGAAAACCTGTCCTACTGACAGGGGTCAGTGATTCTGAGCTGCATGATAACATCAGTTAAGAGAAAGAAAAAAGTGCCAACTCCCACCCAGAACCCAACAGCCAGATACTACAGTCTCTATGATCTTAAACAAAGGAGGCTGTTTATTGCCATGGACTAGAAAGATAACGTTAACATTATCGCAGCCTTTTTATTTTTTGAAGTGGATGCGTTGTGTGAAATGTAAATTTATCCAAATATGTTTTTTTAGACCTTTTTCATATGTAGAATTAAAATTGTTAAAATGTATTAAATCCTTGCGTGTTGCACAGACAAGGTCTCAGTAGAAGCAGTAACTTGTTGCCAAAGTGGTCATCTATGCTTGCCTGCCTTAAAATGGACCCCCTTCCAGAGCATGGACTTTCCATCTTGCCTCAAAGATGCATACAAAATGTACTTCATAAATGCATTAATAAGGCAGGGACTGGCAGTCCAACTAGAGAGATGATGAATCAGGGGAGGACAGGTGATAATATGATACAATAACTTCTTTATGATCTCGATACAACCACACCTCAACAGCTGCTATTCTACAAGACTCTTTTAATAATAATGGTGTATTTCCTAAAAGTGATTAGCAGGCATCTAAGATAACAAGGCATCGCAGAGTATTGATAAGCAATACCTTTCATCTCAGTACTAAAGACACTCCTTTCCTTTTATCTCGTTAGGCATTTTTGTGAAGATATGTAAATCACTTACACAGCACAGACACAGGTAGACTAGTCATGAGAAAGTATTAGCTTGTTTTTCTTTCAAATGTCTTATCTAAAGTACATATCATGCACTATGACTGTCGCTTTTCATTCTCTCTTGGCTCCGTTTCCTGGTGTGGAGCAATGCACAATCGTTGGTAAATGTTCACCCTTCCAGTAAAACGCACAGGTACACATTTTTAAAAATTTAGTTATCAACTGATTTGTGCACATTAATTACCAAAGAAAAGGTAGTGCAAGCGTTTTACAATCTCAGACTTTGTGGTTTTCTTTATATGTCCCACCCTACTAGGGAATCATAGTTCAATATATGCTTAAATATGAAACCACAGCATTTTGCACATTTCACAGCAGGCGTGCCATTTACAAAGCCAGATTTTCAGTGCCAATTCAGACGCATATAGCGATGGTCACCTGTGCCACCTCTTGCATGGGTGATGGCTGGCTTGAACAACTTGGTAAACCAGAAAATCCACTTTTAAGTCTCCAAACGTCCGGCCCCTTTCCATCTCCCGGCCGATCAATAGTTAAGTCGCTCTCCTTGACGTGTAATTTGCAATGTAAAATAGAGCGTGATTGCTGCAAATGCAATAGTTTCTCTCCCGTAACCCCCTTTCCTAATGAGAGAATACACTTCTGGAATAATCTTAATAAATCAATGCATGGGAGCAGGGGAAAAAAAATGCTCCAGATACATATTCGCAAGTTTAAAGGAAACAATGTAACTTGCATACTTGTTGGAAGGAAACACAACTAACAGCCCGACTTGAAAATGGAATGAATGGCAGCAAACTACGTACTTTAAATCTGCATTTGTATTATGCTTGATTTGTAATGTGTGTTATTGCACTTGTAAACCGTAAGTCGCACTGGATCATTAATAAATAAATAATAATACATCATAATAATAATGCCACTGCAGTTTGTGTAAAGCGCAGGGACTTCACTAGTGCCGTAATTGTCCACATGGACGACGAGGAGCCGCTGGGGACGGACTGTAGCAGAAACCCCCTCTGAATTCCCTGAGCAAATGAAAGTAACTTAGAAATGACGTCCTGCATTCAAAAAAGGAAGAATAACGTCAGCCAAACTTCCCATTACTCTCAATAGCACACTTTCGTTTAGTCTAAATCTTCCAAACTTGTTGCTGCCCTGTAAACAAAGGCAAAGCACCGTTTTAATAGTATCCCCCCAGAAGCATGGCTCTCCCAGGGCTGGGAGAGGGATTGTCTGTCGCACATGGGACACTTGTGAGAAAACATGTCTGAGAATAAAACACTTTCGACAGACTCACCGTGCAGCAGCGTCGCCGATATGACGGCACACAGGGCAAACACGTCGTGGACCGCGGACCGCATCCTTATCAAATTTCCTCACGGACCTGCTAATACCAGCAAACTCGCACTTGCGTCTGTTCCGAGGAGCAAACAGGAGTCTGAAGCAAATCCTTGCTGTTCTCGTTAGTAATGCGTAGTTTGAGCTTCAAAGTTAGACGGCGCGACCGCACTTCGGTGACACTGCGCTCAGTCCCGTCCGGCGCCTCCGCAGCAGCGAGCAGGTGAAATGAAAGCGCAGCTCCGCGCACAGACCACTAGCGAGGCCCCGCCCCGGCGCCGACGCCACGCCCACCGGCTGCGGCGACGCCCTCCCCTTCCGAACACAGAAATCTCCTTTCGGGGAACTCCTGGACTCTGCCTCTCTGCCTCTCTGCCTCTCTGCCTCTCTCTCAGATTTCATTTGCAATTTCACGCTTTCTGCTTTTCTTAGCCATACCTACCGTTCTTTTGACATTGGCCAGCGATGCATATTGTATATGAGACTTTAATCGGATAAATATGAAGATGCTGAAACATTTTAAATTTAAGTGGTGATGATGGCCAATATGCAAGCGTGTGTGCCTGTTTATATGCTTGTGGTGTTATGAGGGTTTCACTTAAATATTAAGTCATCCCCGAAACAGCTTAGGAATCATTTTATTAAAATTATATAATACTAACCTTGATGCCAGTGTGAAATATCTGTAATATATAGGAATTAATTAAAAAAAAAACATGCTTTCTCTTAATATTATTAATAGAAAATGAACACTATCACAGTCAACTCAGTTTACTTGGTATTACTTAAAAAAATATTATATTATATTCATAAACCCTAGAAGGAATGAAAATGATTTAAGTTACTGGGCAGTTTTAGTGCCTGGAGTATTGTGTGTATGCTAGACAGTAGCCTGTGATTCAAAGCTCATACTCTTTCTAGATGTCTCTGAGGAATCATTTTCTCTATAGGATTCCAAATAGCATTATCCATATGGTTTATATCTCTTTAATGTTTATCTGCTGCAGCAATCAGTAAATATCAATGCCATATTCCATAGCTGGGGGAGTTTGATTGAAGGGAAGCAGAATACTTAGGAGATAAGGGAATTGAGGCTGAGTGTTTGCCTGCGCTAAATTAATGTAAAATGCTAGACTTGATGCTAAATGCTAAATATTGTGTATTTATAATATATATATACATGTATATGTGTTTGTGTATTTGTGAATTGCAATGATGAAATGCCAAGAAGCAGTTTCAACACTGATGCACCATAAACATTTCATAGCTCATTTATGAGTAAAAGTGAATTATAGTAGATTTTTATCCCGAAATTCACCTTCAATTTAATTTAATTTGAAATATTTTCACTTCACACATGTTTTAAAATTAATTATGTATTTCTCTTACTTTGTAAGTTATACAGCATGCTTTACCCATAAACTATCATCGCAGATCCAGAGTTTTGATCTGTTGATTAAAAACAATATCACTGAAGTAATTGATTCTGACTATATGTGATGTCCTAGCCATACTGCAGGCAGATTCGAGGACATATTCTGGAAAATAAGCATCAGTCACTTCAAAGGACTCATGAGAGTAGGAGCCCTACACCACAACTTTATCATTAAGTGCCGTTTGTACATTGACTAGAATGTCCGCCCCTGCAGAGTGGCATAAACAACACAGAAAGTCATAAAAATATTTTCTTCCACCTTGAAAATTCATTAAAAAATTCAAACAAAGGCTGTGCCCCAAAGGAAATGCATTCAAATAAATGTATGTGATTCTAAATTAAACACACACAAAAAAAACAATAAATATAGAAGATGTGTAAACTCTCTCTCTCTCTCTCTCTCTCTCTCTCTCTCTCTCGCTTATTATATATATATATATATATATGGTATTGACTGTTTATTAGTCACTGGTAAAGGAATGTACACTGTCCATTGGAACCCCAATACAAACCTGTCCAGGATCAGCAAAACTTAACAAAAACATTAAGGTAGTTTTTCCAGTAACACAATAGCAATCCCACCCCTGTTCAGCCCATGACCCATGTTCTCTAAGCTGAAACCAGGAGTCAACAGATATGTAATAAAATGCTAAATTGCCTTTTCAGTACCAGGACACTTCTAACTGCCTTCAGTGTAAGTTAAATGAGCAAGTCTTCCTCTATTGAGTTAATCATTTGTCATTGTAAGAGACCAATTTCAAATACATCCCCCCACCCACCCACCCCCGGCAGCTGAAACCCCCAACCTGCAACTCTATCAAAGGTGGGGCTCTCTCAGTGGGTGGAGAAATGTTTAACATCTTTTCGAAACCTCCCCATACCCTTGACAGTCTCTCATTGTCTTCCTTTTTATGACGCTAATGGCCAGGTCCTCATTTAATTTGCAAGCGTCTAACACTGCTGCCACAGACCACAGTGAACAATTCACACAGTCCCCAGATCACAATGCCACCCTCAGGAAGCTGTTATAGCTGTTTGTGATGATGAGAACCAAACCTGTGCCTGGGGTCTTTTCGGCACACATTTACAGTGGACAATGGCTGCTTTTACACAACATGGCAAAGTGAATTCTCAGATTTTATTTATTCTAATCCCAGCAAACCCTCCAATCTATCCAATTCCAGTTCATTTTCAGAACCTTCTTAAAGGAGATTAAATAAATCAAGTAAATATGTCTATTCAATCTTCTAGGTTATTAATTTAAATGTGTTTATATCTATCTTATTGTATACGGTTTATTAGAAACTGTACTTTATATCTTGGTGTTCAATTCTCATTTCATGACTTCCTATATACTAACTCACAACAGGCTGATACGTTGTTTTGACCTGGATTGTGGAGACATTGTCTAGAGGTCATCAGGAATGACTGGTCACAAGGCAAGCATGTTCAAACCACACTTCTTACAAAAGCATTGTCCTGTGACTCCATGCCCACAGTACCTTCAGCAGCTAGAGCTCTCCTTGCATATGAGTGGAACAGGATATGCAAGGCAAACGTGTAGGGCTTGAATGGGCACTAAGCGGTGTGGCACATGGTACCTAATTCTGAAAGTTACACCTGATAGTAATTGGTCATTTGTAAAGAGGATTCGATGTTGTAGCACAGCTATGCTCTTGCACATGATTGGTTTTTAGGTTTGCCTTAGTAGTGTGTGCAAAGCAGTTCTTGTATCTGTATTAGGCCCTTTAAAGTATATCAATGTCCTACATAATACTTCTGAGCTGAAACTGCAGCAGTTGAGCTCTACTAAACCCTCAAACTTTTTCAACATCCATCCGTGTAATTGTAAGAGTGGCAAGGGTCTATTTAATCCACAAGTGTTTACTGAATGTCATTTAAAAAATGTTAAAAATGCTACCGAATTACACAGAAAATTGTGTATCTAGTTTTTCTGCATGATTAATTTCATAAGAGTGATAAAGCAATTAAAGTCTTGTCTTACCAGCATATAACTGTAGTTATTTGTTAAAGTATAATTGCTGGCATTCATATTAAAAATCATTTTAAGATATATATTGTACATCATGGAATGGAATGAATGAATAATTGAGTGGCCATTATTTAATTGCTACTCATTATTGTGCCATGGCCACTTAACAGTGTCTTTGTTTAAGTGGTTGGGGTGTTACAGCTCAGTCAGTGACAATATACTGAAAACTCTTATCTGTCCTTCACATACAGAAACTGCATAAAACTAATTTTCTGAGCTGCTTATGGATACAAACCTTACACTCAGATGGAAGCCTTCTATAATGTATAATTCAAGAGCTGCATATTTCATCATAGGCTTGGATAGGGCTTTAGGTTTTTGAATAGATGTTGCCCATTACTGTAAACCATTGTGATTCTTGCACAGGGTTCAGAAAAGGCCTTTTATGTATGAATTCAATATTTTGATAGGCAAGAAGGACTCAGCCTTGTGACATTAATACACCTCATACATTTTATATCTTTCTTTAGCACAAAGAGAAATCATTCAATCACTGTTCCTATTAAACTCAATAGAGGATCATGCACAAAATAAATACATAAATACACACATACATACATACATACATACATACATACATACATACATACATACATACATACATACAAACACATATCTATTGTATACAGTTTTTAAATTGGAACTTGTAAGTTCTTAGAAAATAGGTTCAAATTATATTTCCGTGATATATATTGAGAGTTTCACTGTGTAGAAAAAACAAAACAAAATATTTTATTAAGCTTGTGCATTTGAAGGCAATGCTCACTTTAGTTCCTGTGCAGGAAGCAATTGGACCACCTTTTGAACACACCTTAATTTTCTTCATTGGAAGGCACGATTGCCTGCAGATCAGGAAATGAGCTGGAAGAGAGATCCAGCAATGCTCTCTGCCTATAGTAGTGTAACAGGCTAAATTTGAACCACCAGAGACCAAGTGAAATGAAGTCTGCAACAATGAAAATTGTAACACCTACATTATAGGACACTCCTGAGATTTCTTTTTTAGATGTCGGAAAATTGGATTTTTGGGACTTATGGTTCAAATAGTCATATATTTTCAATGATTATTTTCAATGACACCTTTTCTCCCTCTTGCCTTTGAATAGCACAGAGAAAACATTGTGATCTTTTTAAAAATAAAATGTATCAAATAAAACATTTTGGATCATCTTAAAGCTTATGGATAATTTTCTTCATGGCACATAGTGATGGCCAATGTACATTCAAATATGGCAAAGCACTGCAAGAATAGAAATGTACAGTAAAATAGAATGAATGTGAACACAAAATACATACAGAAGAGAAAATTACATCTTGTAAATATATTACTCAAATAATTATTCAAACATATTGTTAGACATTGTATTAGAGCATTTCTGCCATCGTATCAGCAATACATTAAAATACAAATAGTAATAAAAATCACCTGGGCACTATACAAACCAACAAATTTACCAAAAAGACAGCTACATTGAAATTGAATCTTTGTATTTCCATTAAATTATTAGAAAAGATGTAATCTGATCACAAGCTTCTTCAATTTTTATATCTAGGTGAAACAGCTCCTTTAACAAAACTGTCAACTGAAACATAGGGGGGTGGAGGGGAAACTTCAGTGAAACAATAGAAAATATAAATCACCCATCACACTTACAGTATAAGATGGAGTTAGTAGACTGTGCAAACATATTAAAACTATGAAGAAGCAATCTAATAAAGTCAGATGTTGCACTTGATATGTTGCATTGCTGTTCCCCAGAGGACAAAATGATGAACAGTAAAATGGATTAAGATCTGACATTTACATTTATTAAACTCAGTAGAGTAAATAAACACATAAATGGGCTGACTTCCATAGCTTAAAATCTATTGGAGTCCTTAAATGTCATCAAGGGTTTTGGAAATCATTGTTAATTGTATATATAAATAATATCATGCAGTTAATTTGAATGTTATTAGCCATATACATGTATGTCCTGTAATAGTCTACTTGGTGTGTTTACCCTGTTCATGCAATGCTTCATAACAGAGTTGAATACATTCAACAGTTCTTCCGATATTGAAGTTTCCATGGAGACATTGAGACAAACAATAAGACGACCCAATACTGATGATAATCAAGAGTTTAAGCTTTCACCACATCCATCCAAATGATGATCTACAACTCTGCTGAATCCTGGGATTTGCATTTCAGACTAAATCACCTGGTATCTAAGAGTGTGTTGTTAATGGGGTGAGGAGATGGGCTGGGTGACAGGAGGAATCTAAATGTAGATCATAAAGACACATTAGTAACAGACCATATAAATATTTCGCAAACCAGTGTGACGTGGCATGATGGTGCACCTTCAGGAATGAACGGGTGTGTTGTAGAAATGCATTTCTCATTTATTTCACATTTCCTGAAAGAATTTAATTAAAGATTGCTGTTCCCCAAAATGATTTTATTAAGTAGGGGTCCCAAATTGTATTACATTATTGCATTACCAAAACATAATAATCTTCACTTAATTCAGGGATTAAAAAATGAATAAACCTAACACCTAAACAATTATCAGAATTTAAACATTTTATTTTTTAATTGTGACAACTGTACAAATCTTCAGCTAATACAGATATGTCAACTAAGCAAGGGCAGGAACAGGGGGCTGCTCACCCTGCTGTGAAGCTTGGCCATCCCACTGCTTGTTACAGTTGAACAAGTAAGTTTTCAAAACAAGTTTGTCTAGTCTTATATGAATGTGTAAGCTTAGCGACTGTAGAGTCTAAAATGTCAAACGCCTTGAATTTTGATTAATGAGTTAATATTTTTGCTAGAAACCATAACAATTGCAGCTGTTAAAATGATTGTCTTGTGTTCTCTGCCTGCCCACTCACTGGATACATCTCTCATGAAACAATGTGTTTTGATGTGAGATCTACCTGCTGCAAATATTGTGCTCAGGAGTAGCCAAATGTCTCTTTATTCAGGGATTTGTTAGTTGTGTTGGTGTGGAATCTATAAATCTACACAGAAAAGAAGCAAGTGCTTTGTCATTGAATAACTGTATGTGTGGAGTACAACTTGGGTTGGAAACTTGGAAAGGCGTTTATTTCCTAGGTAACAGTATTGTGGGTAATATTTTACTTTAAGGGATACATTGTGTTAGTATTGTTATGTATTTTTGCACTTTAATATCCCAAAATACAACATTCAAATTTAAATGTAATGGTGTCTGTCTCTTACAGTAGATCTTTATAAGGGATATCGTGGTCAACTTTTCAATGTTTTATCTACTTTGAGAGCCATTTTGACTTATGGTTGACTTTCTGATGAAAGGGCACTCTATTTAGAATTATCTTTTAAAGATGGGCTAAGAGGAGGTTGTTATGCTACAACTGAGTGTTAAGTGACCTGTGAGCAGTAGAGGTCATGTTTTCTACTAATTCCAGATATTGGAGCTTTGCCAGCAATAGTTTACTTTTTCTGATAATGAACTGAGGGTTTATGGAACAGTAATTAGGTGACACATTGGGGTGTGCACTGTGCAGATTTAGATTAGATGTTTAAAATGGCTGGGGGTAGTGGAACGGAGGGAGGATATTCATTCTTGTCTACAGTCTAGAAGGTGAAGTATATGACATTATTAGTTATACATTCCTTTTGGCCAACTATAGCGAAACCTTTTTCTCCTAATCACTCTATTATAGGTTATTTATTGACATTACATGTATTGACAAACATGAGTGCCTTAAATAACTCCCTTTACCAGCTGAACACATTTTTATTTAGTGTTTCTGTTGATTATTGTGCCACCCCAAAATAACTAATGGACACATCTGGCCACACCATTTAAAATGTTCAGGACACGGCACTGCAACTAATTAGTCTAATACCGAAATAATATTCACAAATAATTACTCTGAAATGTGATACTGAATTTCACTGGGGAAAGGACAGAACTGTCAATATGAACAACTGTATAACACTAATAGGTAACCTACCCCATTTGAAGACCAAACCATAGCCCGAACCCCAACCATTGCCAGCACCAACCCATTGTTTACCTGTCGAACATATTACAGCACTTGTGATATGTGATATGCCCTGCACTAAATGATACAACAGATTGAATTCTCAGTCCTTGCTTCTGCACAAACAAGCCACGAGGAGCACTATACCAGAGTATAGTGACTGACTTTTCATTGTGCTGCATGCCTCTCAAACCAAGGCAGTTAATAGTTAAGTGCTACCAACTTTTATTTTGTTTTTCATTAAAACTAATCTTTTTCCTGAAATTACAGTCTTTGTAACATAGATAATGAAACTGGAGTTACCCCAGAGCTTAGTTACTGCTTCAGAAATGCACTGTGCAAAGTCAGATTTTAATAAAGACATCAAGGTAGTTTTCTAATCAGCGAGATGTTCATTGGGACTGGTGGGCAGCTGACTTTATTTAGTGGATTTAAGTGTGTCCCAGGGGCAATGGAATTAACAGCATGCAGAACAGCAAACCGAAGGAAAGATGTCAGATTCTTCACATGAGAAAGTGTAAATGCTTAAGACACTTTTATTATTAAATGGAAACTTTTCTAAGTAATTTGGGGGGTATAATGTGAAAATGCTTCCTACAGCTATCCCACTGAATAAATCTTCTACATTCCTTATGGCGTGGAATCATGCCTGCTCTGGAAGACAAACACTAGTGAGAAACTTATTTTATGATCTGTCACAGAAGTATTCTGTTTTTGTTTTTCATTATCACTATTTAGGAAAGCTTAAAGGAGTCTGCAAGAAAGACAAATATTGCACCTAATACTAAATCTTGTTTGACAATAATAAAATATGCGAATTATACCTAGAGGGCTTCAGAAGATTCTTTCTAGCAAATGTTTCTTTTTTTTTCCTAGAATGCAATGCTTTTTAAATTAAATTATTTTAAAGAAATAAGACTGTGGTTAGCCTTGAAGTAAAAGAGCTTTCAGTCAGAAATCCTGACATAAAATACAGTTGTCATCCCTTTGATAAGGACAGCTGATAAAACTGAAAAGCTCTTAAAGATTCTTGCAATGTAAAATGGTGGGGGGGGGGAAGAGGGGGTAGGCAGAGACTACCAAAAACTATCTACTTGTGATCTGAGACAGATCTGAACTTTCCTTTCTTCCCAAGACTTGATGGCAGAAGCTTTGTTCAGGCAGCTAAACAGTTTGCTTTCTTTCATCACTTTTTCTGAGGATTTGACTCCCCTGTAGGCAAATTAGTAGATAAAACTCCCTTTAAAACTCAAGTCAAAAGGCTAATTACGAAAAAATGTCACGAGACAGTGGCTGCAGAGCTTTTAATTTCTTATGCAGAAACTGGAAACAATGAGGCTAAAAATATTCTGTCTCATGGAGCAGATGCAGAAAGCACGATTCCAGATGTATCATAGCTTCAGGGTGGAAAAACACTGAGGTGTATCCATAAAGCATCAGTATGCCAATATGCTGATGATCCTTACAAATTAATGTGACGCGAACATGTGTGACTGCACAGTGGAACCTAAACAGATAAATACACACTAGACTTATTGCTAGGCTGATATCACAACTCATGCCAGGCAGGGCACCAGACATAGAAAACACTCTAGGAGAACTCACCAGAGCAGGAAATTATGCCACAAGTGACTTATTAACTCAAATATGTAACAATTTGGAAGACAGGTAACTGGCCAAAGCCATGGCCATAATCACTCATCATTATGCGACCGAAGAAGGGTAACCTGAAGGATATGCTGAAAAGCCACCCAAGCAAAGAAATGTTAAAAGTGCTCCAAAACAGACTGAAACCTCAAACAGAGGAAGTATTTGCCAAAGAGCAGGCAGGTGATAGAGAAAGAATAAGCTGCTAATTTGGGTTTAATATGCACATTGCAATTGATCCATGTTTTTTTTTTTTAAATGCCTTTGACCAACTGTGTCATGAGGTACTCTTGGGTTACTATGAGGAAGTTAAACATGGGAAACAAACTCACAAACACCATCCAAGACCTAAACAGAAAATCAGAAATTGCAGTTCATGTAAACAGCACAGTTGTGGAGCCGAGGAAAGAAGAAACAAGCGTGTGGAATACAATGCTGTAAACATCTAAGGTTTTCCATTATACGAGCTGTAAATCAACTGTGACGAGGAGACAGCTCAGTTGGTGCAGTGACATCATCAGGACTAACCAATAGCATCCTTCCCAGGAATCAAGGACGCCAATACAAGAACCATCTCAAAAATGTTAGGCAGTGGACTGGACTGACATTCCAAGAAGCATTACAGGCTTGGAAGACTGCAGTCTCTGGAGAACTGTTGATGATATGACACTCGAAATTCCTCCCCCATGATTCATAGATGTGTAATGCAGAAGGTGAAGAATATCAGTTTATGTCAAAAGACCTGTAACAACAATGCAGTCACCTCACTAGCTTGTAAATCTTTAACTAAGACTGCACTCTTACCACACTGTCTAATTCATGACAGACCACATATACCCGTATAAAGAAAGAAAGTCAGTTTTCTAGACTACTGAGGAACCAATACCTTCAGCACTCAATGTATAAGCAAATCTCCAAGCTGCTAACTGTCCTTCAATTTGACTCCCTCTCTGTTTTCCCCCGCCTCCCCTCAATTTATTATTTTTGATCGCTACAGTATTATTTTCGAGAGTGGCAGGATATTATCTGACATTTTTTCAAGAACAGGTAGGCGTTCTTTGGCAGTAATCCAGGTTTTTTGTCACCTCTGGGGACTAAGACTCTTTGCCTAGCAACAGAATAGTTAGAGCAATATCTGAAAGGTTGAAAATATGTCTTTCCAATTTGTTCTGCAAAGCAAAGCTAGTCCCATGAACGTCTCCCTCCGTAAAAGGCACACTTAAAAAGCATCCTTACATTTATCTTAATTTCTCCTATTGATTTCCATGTATCTTCCAGTCACCATTCTGAAAACAATTAGGGGAACTCTGTTGTCCATTGTAAATATATTAAAATATGTTTAAAATATGTAAACATATGTCTAATTAAATATGCTGAAGTGAAGCCATACAATAGTGCACAACATAGTATTGGGACCAACATCGCATATATTACAGAGTTAGAGCACAATGCTCTTTGAAGAGAAGGATGACCATCGTGAATCTGAGAGCCTGCCGTGTATCAAAGAGCACAACCGAAGGCAGTGGTGAACTGTTGTGTAGTGGATTTTGGCATACAGTTAATGAACCACAAAGCAGTTTAAACTGATGAGTTTTAAAGGGAAGCTAGAGTGTGGCCAGGGGTGGTGCTGTGTGGATGTTAACAGGTAGCTATTTTAACAACAGTATGGAAAAAGGAAAAAGAGAAAAAGTGAGCATGGGAGGAAGGGAAGCATGGGGAAGGTTCAACAAACCAGCCATCAAAAGGACGAACGATAAGAACTAGAGGAGAGACATGAGATTAGAGATTGTTGAGTGGGGAAACTGCAATTTAATGTTGTCAGTACTGTGTCAAAACATTCCACAGATATGAAAATATGAAATTGTGTTAAATGTTAACTTTTTAAGTGTTACTTTTTTGCAGATACGTCAACACAACAATAACCATTCTTTGATGTTACCATAAAGTTGTTCGGACAATTTAAATCTACAATGTTCAAGTATTGAAAGCAATCTTAAATTATGTTAAATAATGTGAAAAACTATGTTACGCAGGCTGGAAGATCATCCCACAGTTTTGGGGTCCTCTAATTAAACGCTCTACCACCTGTGGTTTTTATTATGTATTTTTGAGACCACCAGATAACAAGCTTCCTGGGATCATGATGCCCAACCTGGAGTATATTCAATAAAAAGTCATTTTTAATACGGGTGTGCCTTGAATGCTAGTAGAAGGGCTTTAAAATCTACCCTGTAGTATACTGGGAACCAAAGAAGAGAAGCTAAGCTGATATGTTAATGTTTCTTTGTTTTGGTTAAGATCCACGCAGCACATTTTGAATTTACTGCAATAGCTTGTGCTATCTAACAGAATGGCATTACAGTAATCCAATCCAGACATAACAAACCTGTGTATCAGTTGGACGAAGGAAGATCTCGGCACATGCTGAATGTGGGACTGGGTCACAGATGACATCCTGGTTCTGCGTCCTCTCCCTAGGGGTGAAGCTCTATTCAATCCTATCAGTCGTATTTTGTCCCCCCGAATGAAGACTTCTTATCGGAGTTTATCATCAGGAAACTTCTTGTCATCCAGATTTGAATCTCAGACAGACAAGAAAGTCGTAAAGAACACTATAATAATTCAAACACTTTCACCGCCTTCATTTAACAGATAGAAATAAACAGAAACTGTATTCAGTTTGGTGAAGTGCGGTGGTGGGGTGGAACGAACTACAGACAGGAGTCATTCCATCTAATAAGTATGGATGAAGATGAAAAATGAACTAAATAAATTCAAGCAAGGAAATCAACAGAAGCCAAACTCACCAATATATAACACGTTACGCTAAAATAATTTACAAAGTAGTATCCTGCCTCCTATGCAGGACGTCTGAAATTGAATGAAGAATTCAGTTGGTTAATGCTGTCCCTGAATTAGCCTTTGTATTTGGGCCTTCAAACAGTAAATGCATGAAAATCAGGGCTTGATCCTCTCTACTTTTATGTAATGCGCTTTTTAAGAATATTCATCAAATCCCAGATGAGCACAAGGATAGTTTAATTGTGTGTTTGACACATCGATTAGGCCTAATTGATGTTAGTGAAATATCAAAAAGGCATGGTATGAAAATAAATAAAACAAGTTTAATTAGGCTGGGGCAACTCTGATTAAAACATAAACACACAAAAAAGCTCATTACATAAATTTAATTATAAGGTAAGAGAAAGGAAACAATTTTCTTCAGCTGCTCGTCTCCAATATATACATATACAGCTCTGGAAAAAATTAAGGGACCACTCCAAGTTCAGAAATCAATGTTAAGTGGTCTCTTAATTTTTTTCCAGAGCTCTATTTTTTGCCACAAATATCTTGTATGAGAATTCAAGACTTATGTGAAGTTCCTGCACAGTAGCAGGCAGGGATTGTGCGCTACCGAGAAACAATGTTCACTTTATACATGCTGTCTAACCCAATTTTTCTGCACAGTAGGCTATGTGAGATTATGATGGTGGGTTTTAATTTCATAATGCCTTTAGAGGTGATGATTTTAACATCTCTCCCTCCCTCTCCCTCTCTGGTGCTCTCAGAATATATAGTGTATCGTTTTTAAGATTAATTTACTTGATTTCTACCAAGCAGCAGCCCAAAGCCTACAGACCCTTAACTCTTTTCAATCAGCTAGAATGTTTACAGTTCTCCTTAGGCTAAACCAGTGTTCAATAAACTCTGAAAACATATAATTGTAAAATAACTGTAATCTTTACATATATATTCAGAGTTATATTCTCCTGTTCAGGGTTTTATGGGACCTCTGTATAATTTAAGTAAACAGCTGTTGTTTAAATTTTGCATTAAAGGCAATCACATAGTCTTAATGTTGTTCCTGATTGTGGGTTTCAGTATAACCTCAGATATTTACACCTCTGCAGACTGCAAAATATGTATATTAGAGAGCCTCTTTTATATTGCTATATACTGTATGGAAGCAGTCCATAACTCAGTGGCAAAATATAAAGGAATGTTAAATTAAAATGCAAATAAAAAAGCAAGGGGAAAAATAAACAGTGAATATAAATATGTAGACCTGAGTACTAAGCAGTCTTTCTAGCATACAAATCATCATAAATATAACTATATATCATATAATATGCAATGCCTAGGGAAGTATCCACCCGCCTTGGATTTTTTCACATTGTTGTGTTACAACCTAAAATTGTGACACATTTAAATAGACTTGTTTTCTCCCTTTGATTTACACAACCTACCCTGCAGTTTCAATGTGGGGAAAAAAGTAAATAAAATAAAAATCACAAAAGTCTTCAGTAGATAATTATTCATCCCTTTTTATGACACTCCCAAACAAGCTCAGCAAAAAGTGTCTGGTGCAAACTCAATAAAGCACATCACCCAGGTAACACCATCTCTACTGTGAAGCATGGTGGTGGCAGCCTCGTGCCATGGGGATGCTTTGCATGGGCAGGGACTGAGAAGCTCGTCAGGGTAAACAGCAAAATGGATGGAACTAAATACAGGCAAATCCTTAAGGAAAACCTGCTTTAGTCTGCAAAAGACCTAAGATTGTGATGAAGTGTTGAGTATGTTGTGTAAATCAAAGGAAAAAAAATCCCATTTAAATGCATAAAAATTTTAGGTTGCAACACAACAACATGTAAAAACATCTAAGGGGGTGAATACTTCCTATAGGCAATCCATTTACTACTGAGAGCAAAGGCAATGTGTTCTAAAAACATTATAAAATATATATATCTTAAAGAAAACTGTAAAAACATTTCATCGGATCGGATCCAAAAGAAATTTGAATATATATATATATATATATATATATATATATATATACATATATATATATATACATATATATATATATATATATATATATATATATATATATATACATATATATACATATATATACATATATATATATATTTGAGCATTTATCTTACATGAAATGGCATTTATATGGAAGGCCTTTAAAAGACCTTTTAAAATATTTTTTTTTATAGATTTTCTTCATTTAAATTAAACATTATTCAGGTGAGCTGCACTGTTTCGAAAAGAGCAAAGCAGTCTGACTGCTCAGAAGACAGTTTCATATGATCTAGCTCAGTAAATCATGATGAAAAATAAGCCCAAGACAGGGTGTGTTTTTTTATTTTTATTATGAGGAATACTCTACTTCCTTCCTATTCATTCTACACCTACCTTAATACATTGATAATTATTTCATCAATACAAGCCTGGTTTCCCTGATGCATCAGGCATGTCCCAAATGTACAAAACTATTTGTGTAGCACAGAAGTAAAATACAGACTAGAAGCTACAACCTTTGAGCACAGCTTTCACATATACATATTACTTGATTTTATCTTTCCAAATGTTTTATTGATCTTTTTTTTTCCGTCTCTAAGGATCCAGCTCAGTATTCCCTTTGTAATCACCTTCTGAAAAAGCTATAGGGAATTCTGTCTCTTCAGTATGTTTCGAACATCTTAGAACACACAACTGAACCAGTCTGAAACAGAAGCAATGTAATTTAGCCAGAAAAATTCTTCATTGAATGGCAAAATTGATCTTATTGATCTTACAGCTAAAGTCTTCATCAAAGCGGTATCTTGCATTTTGACATTTTTGAGGAGTGGATGCATATTCCCTCCAGAGATTGCAACCTGCACACATAGTTAAGACTTCAGATACCAGGGCAATTTTACCATTAAACCAGTGGCAATACTTGGAAAGGTTATTTACAAGCAAAGCTATTGAATGTGAAAGGCAAACGGGTCAAAGCCCATTGTGATCAGCATGAAACTCACAAACGGGGGTTGGAATTCAAATACAATAGGCAGAAGGTGTATTGAGTGGATTGCCACAGCAAAATAAAATACGGTGTAATTAGGAATTATCGCTTGGCGATTTTCATTCTGAAAGGCATAGCTGAATACTGAAGAAAAAGAAAGGATTATTTTCTTCCTGGCTAGGGGGAAAAAAGATTGAACCTGCATAACAATGAACCCTCACATTTTACCATTCAATTACCTAAACAAAGATGGGTTCATGTATGTAAGACTTGAAATGAACTCGAGAGGGGGGCTGCAAAGCAACTTCGGGAATGCATTGTTCAAATTCAAGCAAATACGCCACCCTTTGAATGGCCAAACCGATGAAGTTATAAAAAAAGGTATGTGCTTACATAACCACTGGTGTCTCAAACTTTGAACAAGTTTTTCAGCTTAAAAGAACACAACATTCCTTGATGACCCCTTTGTGAATTTACTGTAATTTTAAAGTATTGTGTATATTTTCAAGTCCAAGTATAAAACTAGATGAGTGATTTAAGCTTTGGATACGGGTATATGGCTTCAGGCTAGCTTCAGTTTGTTTATTTCCTGTTTGTGTTCTGTCTTGCAGCATGTGGTATATTGATTCCAATAAGATGCAATTTTCCTTTTTTATTGTCTAAGATTGCATTCATTTAAGAGAAATGTATTATATAAGTATTATATAAGAAAATACGTCTGTTTTACCTGAAATACATTAAGTCTTTGTCAATTATTTATAATTGAGTGAAAATTTGATAAACAAAAATGGTCTAAATGTCTGTGAAGGGTGTATTGATGCCTTTTTCCTGGAAGAGCAGATGGATATTAGAAAAACAACCTTGCCAGTGTGTTAGCAGGGTCTATTTACATCAGTGACAGTGTCCGGCACACTCACGGCAACCATCACCTTGA
This sequence comes from Amia ocellicauda, assembly GCF_036373705.1. Lineage (NCBI taxonomy): Eukaryota > Metazoa > Chordata > Actinopteri > Amiiformes > Amiidae > Amia > Amia ocellicauda. Next base: position 40,759,535 of record NC_089852.1, on the reverse strand, counting down.
CAACCTGTGACATTCACACTTAGTTTCAGGGCAACCATGGCGCACCACTGGCCTTCATGAATTAGACACTAGTAAAAGTGATTGCATCACCAGAGTACGAACAAATTGTCTGCACTACTGTGTGATGCATTTTTTTTCCCCCCATAGCATTAGCATTTGTTTTAAGATTATATTTTTTCTTTCACAAGACTAAATCCTTAATTGATAATGTTTGTTATTTTTTTTTAAGATACACCTCTTCTCAGGGAAAAGAAAACTGGAAGTACACTTGCTGCCATCCATTCAAACATTCTAAAACAGTTTCCCTACTTTCAGTTTCAATTCAATACCAAACACAAACAAAAGCCAAACCAAACACACAAGCAAAAGCTTGGAAATTGCTTCAATAAATCTAGAGTCAAAGGTTTGTGAAGAGAAGCCTAGAAAATGCATAATGCTTACATACAGCAAGCAAGCAAGAGTTGGCTCTGGAAGAGATTCCTGAGGGTAAAATCAAATATGAAACTGCTTGACAAAAGAATCACAGGGCAACATTGACAATGACTTTTCAAAGCATGATTCAAAATAGAGTATTTATTATTATTCTGTGTGTGTGCTCCGCTTCGTGACCTACGAGGCTTTGGAAAGATCCACTTTATTAGTAACTGATAAAAAATAACCTCCAGTTCTGCATTCAGATTGTTCTCAGCCATTTGACACTCAATTCTAGATCATGCAAAGCAAAAATCTTCAAAATCCAATATAAACCTTTTATTGTTGGACCATTTTCTTGCTCATAGTTAGTGACATCTTACTCTTTACTGTATCTGGATGGGGATATGGGTCAGGAGCCATATAGCACAAGAATCCCCACCACGACCAAGTTAAAGCTCCATAATAATTGTTGTGAAACGGCTTTGTAATTTACCTGCTGCTTGTTCTAATTAAATGAAGAGAAATGCCACGACATACGACATAAGGTTCGGCACTGAGCAGCATCATCTCCAGTCATTTTCAAGCTTTATACTGTTCCAGTCATTAAACTTTAAATATCAGCCAGATATATTGTGCCTAAATATACTTTTATTGGGGAGCTCTTTAAACTGTAGAGAATCAATAGTTAATTAAAGTAGAACAATCCGAGAAAAAGCCAAGTGCAGTTAAGTTTAGAGCACCTTATCATTCAGGGATACTAACGGGGGAAAAAAATTAATGGAGGTGTGATTTTTCACTGCCCCAGCAGTCGATATCTCTGGTCTCTTGAGTGTGAAAGTGTATAAGTCTGTACCTGCAAGAGAGGTAGAAACAAGCTGAAAAAAGAGCACTTTGTACACCTTCAGCAGCCTGAACTCTGCTGTGGTACCAGTTAATAGGTTTTAAAATAATTAAAGAAGTGTCCAAGTCTCCTCCGAAAGAGAGGAAATAAAATAAAAAAACTTCTGAAAAATAAATAAACTTTTATACACTTCAAATGGGACCCCAGAGAAGGAGCATTACTGGTCTGGAATGTGGTCAAGATGAGAGTAAATAATCTCTTACAGTGTCTTGTATCTCAATTTACCACTTCAATTTTCATGTGGCTTGAAACACCAGTCATTCAAAAGAACTTCAAACAGATACTTTATATCTTATCCTTTTTTTTTTTGTTCGTGTGTGTTCTTAATGGAATGAATACATTACATTAATTAACAATTCCAGCAAGAAAACTTTATTTCCTCTCGTCGGTGCTAACAAGAGAGACGGAGGTAAAACAATGTAATTGAACCTTCACTACAAAATTCTTCACCTGAATGACTTTTTACAAAAGCAAGGCCAGTCTCTGTGTTCACGTTTCGCTTTATCATTCTAATCAGCACCGTACCTAGCTGAACAATAACCACATGTAATACAGCCCTCATCTCCTCCCCACTTCCTGCTCCCACGGCACTGAGTCACAAGCCACTGAAACACCAGCCTCACAGCCAGACAATCCACTTAAAGTCAGATATATCTTCCTTTTCCTCCCTGTTAACACAAAACTCTTTTAAAGATCAGGAATACTTAGATCTCACTGCTCACTCTCGCCCTTCAAGGCATGGCTGTCACATTTTGAACCAAGCCCACACAGCAGTTATGTCTGCTTTTCATACAGATTGAATTTGAGATAACAAGCCTCTCGTTATGTGAAGTCTTCTTGGCCAATGAGCTTGGAGGTCTTTTCCACACATTGCAATACTAAATAAGGTGAAGACTGTCATTTTCACAATGATAAAGTAGCATTTGGCAGCGAATAAGTCAGTAAAATGAAGCGCATAGGAACTTTTAGTATAGTTTTGGTAGTTTGGATAAAGAGTTATAGATCAAATATTGCCTTCCTTGCCTTTCCAATACAAAATACTTAACTTCACACAGAAATTAGAAAACATGGATACATGTGTATTGTATATAAAAAGTCTTAACAGTATTTGTGTAAAACAATATATTACAATTATGCAGCCAAATATAAATTGTATAGTTTTGGGCACTAAGCATACAAAACCAAAGTTAAGAGTCCCAAAGCAGCAGTAATGGCGCAGTTAATTAAAATGAATTGCACTAAAAAGAATAGAGTGTAATCCACAATATTAACACTGTTCTGTGTTCAAAATTCAGCACTGAAACACACATACAATCATAGTCCCCGGCAGACACTCTCCTCATAAAGTATTTACAGTTGTTTTTGTTTCTCTCCTGTGATGCCACACGATGAACTACGTAGTGAAACTGTGTTAGTCAAAATACACCTCAAAAAAACATCCTGACCCGGCTTCCAAACTCATGACACAGCCGACAGGAGGAATGTAAGCAGACCAGCATTTTGGACGCCTCTCTTTCAGTGAGTGTTACATGATGGTACATTTAAAGAAGAATGTTGGTTCACAGCCAACAGAATACACAAATGTTCATGTAAGTATGTGTTCATGTATGTTTCTTATGTTCAGGAAAGTATCTGAGAGCAATGTTTGTGACAGAAATTCACTTGGGAAGCTTCAGCTGAGAACAACAAACCACACAACAACACATACCAGCATTATCTGGGTTTCCTGTTAAATATTTATCCACAAAAACTGCAATGGGCAACCATATCACGAAGCACATTACTTCTCATTGTGGATTAGAATCCGTGTTTGAAAGGGAGAGCGATTAAGAAACGGTGAGCAGCAGCAAGGGTTTTCAGGTAATGATATATTAAAGTATTCCTAATTTGAATTTCTTGTATATGTTCTATGCTTGCTCTTTTGTTTTCTACAAAGGGAGCCTGTGGTTTGGTAACCTGGGTAACATTCACAAAGGCTTGAATATATAACACATGTGACTGCCCTATTCCTTATGGGCTTCAAGAGATAAAATATTAAATAAACAGCTGTTGTTTTTGAAACCTACCTGTTTTTTAAATTCTTGAATTAAGCTCACATTGTTCTGTTCTTTATGGTTTGCTTTTTTAAATTCTTCAGTAAATAAACATGACGGCACTGCATATTTTAACAACTTTTTATATGTACAGTGTATTCATTATACATGTTATTTAGAAACAGTTTCTCAAAGCCTCCTGCCTAGTAAAAACACAAACAAAAAACAGCTCACACTCTAAACTGAGGTGGTGTGATTCCTCATGAATTAATAACATTGGATTAAAACATCACTACCTCATGCACTTCTGAGTTCTGGTGCTGAACACATGAACCCTAAAACTAAACCTAACCCTGTTATACATATGATTAACATCAGATATCTGAAGAAGTGCATGACATAGTCATGTGTTAATCCTGTGGTATTCACACCTAATTCATGAGGAACCACACCACCTTATTTAAAAGTGTGACCAAATAGCATCGGTCCTTATCTACTTTAAGAAAATGTGGCATTCATGTTCTTTATATATGCTTTTTGACAAACTACACATAAGAACTATTCATATCAAAAACAGACACACAATGCATCAGATGGGTCATACCCACGTGGCACAAGCACACCTTACATCCCTGGTGAAAATTAAGAGAAAAGCAATTAAATCAGGTTCTATCCCCAAAAAGCAGTGGATGCAACCCATAAGCTTTCCCATTACACTAATCCTTCTTGGAACCTGAACACGGATAAGAAATCCATATGACACTCTGCAGACTCTCCTCTCTCAAGCTTTAGAAGACATTAAATTACCGATCACAGAGAATGGATGAGAGGTTATGGCTATAACCAGTCTTTTAAAAGCAGTATAAGGATTATTTGCCGATGGGCCTCGCCCTGTGTACTGGAGAGGTGGTTGTGTGCCGGATGACCTCTATAGGACTTTGGGAGGTGCGAAGCCTCTTAATGGCCAGCAACATGCCAATCAATGGTGAAACTTACAATCAATGATTACTTTATTAGCTCATCTGATTGAGTATACAAGACATGTAGTCGATGGCAGGTCAGATTGTTTCCTGAGAGCGGGCTGCTTTTCATCGATTTCAATGTTCTTCTGACAGTTTAAATACAGAAAACTTTTTTGGGGCATATTTATCACACTCATGAAATAAATAACATATATATGTATATATAATTAATTATATATATATAACAACAGAGATAGTATAGAGAGAACTGAAAGACTGCCATGAGACTGGGACCCTGAGAATATTGAGTTTTAGTGGTTCAAATCCATGTGCTTGTGATTTTGTATTTTGTGATTTTGTCTAATTAAAAGTACTTTATTAACTTTAATTGTTTCTGCCTTCTGCCTCCTGGGTGCAAGCTCACTGTATCAATATATCTAATTGTACTATATTGGAGCTGGACTAAGGTTCATTAGGGGGGATTCCACACTTATTTTGTGCAACGGATCGGTCTTGTTACATTTTGTAAATTAAATAAAGGTTTTGTCACTGCCACAGTTACACTAGAGAGCGATAATATTGTTGTGATCAATTCTGATGTTTATTCAATATGCGAATAAAGGGGTCTTGGATATTCTTTTTCTTTTTGCAAAGTCAAATCGTCGATATGTCTCTAAATCTCGCCTTTTAAGACCTAAAGGAAATACATATCAAAGCATAACAAAGAGCTACTCCACTGCCTATGACAGTGCAAAGGAGATAAGGCTTGCAATGAATCTGCCGCACTGCTTCACAGCACCGTTTCAATTTCACAATCTTATTACATTTTACTGTTTCTAAGAAAGTGTTCTCACTTCTAGGCAAGCCTTTTCTTTTAAAGTCTGCACTGCAGAGTAGTATTGATGTAGCCTATTTAAAATGAGGGATTACATAGGAGTCACACATATGGAATATTGATCACAATACAATTGTTAAACATGTTTGGAAGAGCATAGAAAACTATCAAAGACTTACTTAACATTATGTACTATTAATATTACTAGTACAATTACTACTAAGTTTCAACCACACATGGCTGGGATGCATTTTTCAATTACAATACATTTTCCGTGAAGGGTAGGGTGTCATTCCTCCCTACACAGCCACCTCTACCCCAAACAAACATGCTGTAAGTCACCACAACAAACCTGTGTATCAGAGATACAACTTTATTATTATTGCAAACAGGTTTCTCCCCACGAACCCTCATCTGTTTCTTTACATTCTGTTCAACATCTGTCCTTTTGTCTTGTTTTATGTAGTCATATCTAAATGTAAATCATATCAAAATAAAGATTAATTAAGATACCAAGTAAGGAATGATTAACAAAAGCAAGAATCACAGCCATTGTCTGTGTAAATTCGAATTACCTACATTTGTTATTAAAAATTGAAATGGCGTTGCATCATATAATGTCTGAAGTAAACAGCAAATACCCCTGCAGCTTAAAGGTGCAATACAACTTGATGTGGGTTCAACAGATTGTAATATTTTTCTTGGGGAGGGTGACTAACAAATTAAAAAAAATAAGGTGAATAATATCCCTCCATACTGCAATAGAGGCAACTTCTGGAAAACTCCTGAAGGTAGGCCTAAAGTCAATAAGTGGGATACTTATTCATTACCTGTTCTGAATTATTTATTTCTGGATTATCTTCATTCCCTCTAGTCTGGTAATTAGATCATTTTCTTTCTGGAAGAGTGATAACCTGTGATTTTCTTTCTCCACTGTCCATTTGACCTGAGTTAATAAGCTGTCTTCTGTTTTTCAGACCAAAACTAAATTAAACTCTTTTCCTGTTTTCATTTCATTTAACAAGCCTTTCTTGCAGTCTAATGAAAGAAAGAAAAAAAATCAACATATTTTGAAATGCATAAATTGGCTTGGGGGTGTGTGTATGGGGGGTGTAGTATAATCTCCTGGATGTATGCAACTGGCATTGCAAATTGGACCACTGTCCAAAACAAATTATACACCACACCATATCCGGTGTAAGATAACTATGCTTTTGCACACATGAAAATTTATTTAATGATGAATAACTCAAGCATCATGTAATCTCCAATCAAACCTTCCATATTACATTGTGTATTTCAGAGAAGTACACATTTAATTTGTATTGGGAAGATACCAAAGTGAACCTGTGAACCTCTTTTGCAAACTGAACTGAGCAATGATCATGCATCCCTGCATCTCCTAAGCATGTAACCATGAGATATTTCAGCAGATCTTGTCTGATTTGCTAGAAATGTTTGCATAGTACCATACATGTATTCTCCAACTGAAATGTGTAATGCACAGCTCTGTCCAAGGCTACACACAATCTATTATCATATAGATAAATGGTAAATCTATTGGATGACTCCTGGAATTCCTTCACATTTTAATTTGGTAATGTATCTCAAATCTTCTGCATTTTAATAATGCCTTACCTCTTATATTAAGATTTTTTTTCTGAGCTGAAAACAAGTCTAATTAAAACAAAATGCATAAGACTTAGAACATGCACAGTTTCAATTTAATATCTGCCAACATCTGACCTTAATCTCAAAACTATACTTCCTTTGCAGCTGCTGTTGTGATTGCTAGGCTGTTTTCTATTGTAAAAGTCATTTCTAGTGGGATGTTATTGTTTGATACCCCCCCACCTAACCCCCACATTCAACCATTCTCAAATGCCGGATTCGCTGGGAATGGGCTCTGTGAAAAAGGCTTAAGTTCTTGGTAATAATGCCTTTTTCAGCAGTATTTTTGCAATTGCTTTTTCATACGGTAGTCGTTTTGTTTATTCCTGGTAGTTTTTTTCTTCTTCCTCTAGTGGTTCAAAGCGAATGAAATCTGTGGAAAAAACAAAATAATAATAATAAGGTACTGTAATTTTATGTGGGAAAATACATTATTTACACAAAACCCCAGACAAAAATACCCATGTAGCGTTCATAATGATTCAGTAATGAAATATTTTGAGCAGCCTTTCCTAGTGACAACCCAGTCTGTCAATTGAATATGATGCTCTGGCTGCAGCTGCATGAAAAACAGCCATCCTGCAATTACTTCGTTATTAAGTTTAGCTGGAAGGGCTAATGGCTCATAAAGAGTTTGGACAGCACTGGCTGGAATGACCCTGTGTAGCCACTGACCTCAGCGCTCTGTAAACATTTCTTATCATCCCTGTTTCCACTTAGGAACAGATGTGTGGTCAGTCTTTGAAATGGCCAGCACTTCTGATAGCTCTTAAAGTGTAGCTAATGGGTTCTACAGTTAGGGAGGGGGAAAACAAATCATTAAAAGAGGCTAACTGTATGTTTATGAGTGATCATGTCCTGCCCGTGGTAAATGTTTCTGGGATATTGGATGGTAAACATATCTTTATTAGGCCTTGTCAGCACCACAACGCTCACGGATGTCTCAGTAATTAAACTAACTTATAACTGTGACACATGATTGACTACCATTGTTCCATAAAGGACTTTTGTTCTGCCTTCTTAAATTATCTGATTACACAGAAATTGAAAATGAAGCATTTTGGTGAAGGCCCCCATTTATAGATTCTTCCATGTCTCTATTTTATTCCGTTTTAACCCTTTCACTCATATTAGGATGAATGCCACCCTACATATGCATACAAACCCCCTCTGGTCAAAATACCACAAGGGAAAAAGCACAGTGTACTTCATTTATACAGACTAATTCCAACAGAAAAACAAAGCAAACATGGAAAAATGAACTGAATCCTACAATGCACATGTAACATACTAGTAATGACCTGAACAAAGGTGTGTCTTGTCTGCAAGCTTGTTTTAAAGAGTTATGAACATTGTTAGGGTGAGGGTTATGGCTATCCCATTTCTCTAATTGTGGGATTTTATCCATTTAGATCATGTACAGTGGGTCTTTGTCCTGCATTCAGTTCTGTGTCTGTGCAAGTCTGTGTGAATTAGCGATACAAATTCTTCCTCCCCTGACAGCAACATTGTTAAGGGTTTAAACTTACATTGAAGGCAGAATCACAAGATTTTCTCCTGATTATGGAGTGTCCAATTAATGTCGATCAGCTGTCGGTCTGACAGTTCTGAACATGAAATTAAAGTGAACCGCATCACTGTACTCGATGAAATATGCATGCAAAATTTGAGTAATTGATCATATTTGTAATTTACAATGACTCTTTTGTTCAAAACACACCTTAGGTTTTAAACCTGAAATGTGTGCTAGTGTTCTGAAAATATACTGCCAGCTAGCAATCTTAAGCCTCCATGTCAAATCTATTATTCATCAAACAAAGACCAGCAGTGTTTAATGTTATTTAGTCTGGTTCAGTCTTCAACTGGATTTTAGATTAAATTACAAATCGAGTTTGTACCTGGTTGGTTGCTTGTTTTTGAAACCCCTGTTCTGTATCAAACACATTTTAATGCTCTTTTATTTGATTATTTGAAAGCTCAGAAAAGGAAATTAACATTTTACAAACATGCGTCAAGTCTACCAGTTGGAGTATATTTGGATGCTGTTTTGTTTTGTCTTAATTTCCTGTGCTTATGACTCCTCCAGTCCGATGTCATCAGGTCAGAGTGACTGCTGTTCTGCTACTCAGGTATACACACTTCTTTTTGATAAAGATTAAGAGTTCAGTACTGTTCTGGGGCATGCAGCCCAGTAAGGAGTTAATTAAAAGGTGAGGTGATGTTTTGAAACATGATCCTGCATATATTCCATACAGCCTTTGTAGTTCTGGCCTGCATGACTTAATCAACTCACCGTCATTGTTATTGACATGGTAACTGACACGCAACGTTGCAATTAAATTAATTGAAATGGGAAAACTGCCCCCAAATTTGCCACTCACCTGTCAGCTCTGTTTTCATGGCAGAGCAGTGCGAGTGTGTTTCAGTGTGTATTTGCTTAGGTGTGAATTCGGCTATTCACATTCCACCAGTGATAAAGCTAGTGGCAAAAGTTACAGGAACAAGTGACAACCACCTTAATCAGCCTGATATCAATTAAGAGGGAACTTTAAACATGTTGCCAATAGTGTGACCACTGAGGTATGGATGTAGTGAACTGTCTCAAGCTCATCCCAATAGGGAGTCAGTTGGTGTGAATAGTAATCGAGATAAATACTGCAGTTTGAAATAATGATAATAATGATAATAATGATAGTAATAATAATAATAATAATAATAATAATAATAATAATAATACATAAATACAATAAAATAATTCCATGCACTTCTATCACTACAGGGACACATGCATTGAAGGAGGTTTGTAATTTCTAACATAATTGGTGTTTTGAGGCAAATATAGTTATCCTCCCCAACCCAAGATAGTTCCACTTATTTTGATGTACAGAGACTCTTTTCTAGGTTACACCAACGCAGCTTATTTCAAATTCACATCTTTTATGTTGTCTCCTTTTAGGTGTTTGTCCAAATCTTGGGATCAATTCTACATCCAATTTTGTCTATATTTGGTCTGTTCTTCTTGCAATGTGTATGTATGCAATTTGTATATGTAATTATATTTTTATAAGTGTGTTTGTATGTATAAACAATTACATTTAAAAAACAGTATTTGGGTCTGTATTTAAATTGAGCTATACTGTCCTTAAAATGTTATGTGGAAAGAAATTAAAATATGTGCAGGAAAGTTACTTTGTTGCTGTAATTATACAGGGCTTAAATGCAGTCCTAAATGTGGGGACTGGTCTGGAATCTAAACACTGCCATTGGAATGCACCACAGCTCTGACCATTTCAGTGCAGCAATGTAATCATTAGGCAAGCCTACAGTTAAAAAGTGTTCGGGGTGACTAACTACTTTTTGCAAAGGATCAGGGGTATCGAGTGAGAAATGGTGTTCAGAAAGCATTGCTAAGAACTGTGTTAATAAGGAAAGGCTGTAGCTGCCAAAATAGCTGAGCAGGCCCCTGAAACCAGAAAATCCAGAAAAACAAGAATGATACATACATTTTTTTTTCCTTGACACTGCCTTCCCCACCCCTAATTCACACTTCTGTTGCTCAAAATGACTTCTTGTTCTTGCCGCTGTTATCCGTCTCCTTAACCTCTCCTATTGTGTTGATGGTGGCTCCACTAAATTAACTGTCAATATCCCCAATAGATATATAATTGAACATACTTGAGATTTCATAAAGCAGAAGACTGGATAAAAATACCCTTTGCCGACCCCTTTCTTCCCTACTTAAATGAACACTTTAAATGGCATGTTTAGTTAAGAACAGGCGCATGACATATTTCAAAGGAATGACTCAGAAGGCAAATTAAACATTCCTTCCTGTATGTGTGAGCACATGCAATTGTGCCATTTACAACAGGTAATTTGTGCATAGATGGATGACCATGGGAAACATAGATAACATACATAAATGCACATTTCCAGTAGAAATTCCATTAATAATGAGAAAGAGATAATGAGAAATAACCACATTGATCAATATACCTTTACTGTACCTTAAATTCCATATTCAACTATAAGCAGTCTCAATGATCTTACCCCAACAGTCAGATAAATACCCTAATTAAACCTAATAGTATCCATTTTATTTATTTCAGGCATCACTCAAAACCATTGAATTTCAGAATCATCTTATAACTTATGCAATACAGCATATTTCAATTAAATTCAATTAATATTTGCTTGATAAGAACTTATTGTTCCCTTGCAAACATCCATCTGTATGAAGTGTTATATTTATTTTGTACGGGAGAAGAAAATGAAGGCTGCAAAAACTGCCTGGTGGCATCACATCAATATGCACCTTCTATCGATAGACCGAAATCAATACCCATTGATGCCAGACTCTGTTATACTCTTTCTTTGCAGTATCCAGGTTTGCTTATTGTGCTGCTGTTATTGTTCTTACCTTTTGTGCAGATCAATAACTGTTATAGCTACCACAGCTCCCTGATTAAAGAATGTACATGAGAAAAAAAGAGTTGATATAAATAAATATATGCTGCAGTGTGACAGGAGCACCTGTTTATTGTGGAACAATATAGAGTCTGATTCATAATATTAATGAAGTTAATTGTTGGTGGTTAATTGTTCTTTGGCTAATACAAAACAGCAGTGAAATAAAACATTGTATGAACAAGATGAGTGAGTGTATTCTTGACACAGAAGTGAGTTTATTAGTCTTTGGTATTTACCCATTTTATAGATTTCTGTTTATTTAAATTCATATTTTAGTATCTGAAAACCTCTCAGCCCTTAAAGCCTGTTACAGAATGGTGTATGGATGCAGTCTTTTTATTTTATTCTTAAAGAGGCTGAGACATTAGCATATCTGTTCTGTAGCAAGAAGAACAGCCTTAAACTACAAGATAAAATGCAATGCAATAAACAAGTTCACATTTAGGAGGTTATGTATTTTTCTTTTCCTTTCATCCTGTACATGAAAACCTGCAAATTGATTTATGGAAATAGAACTCCAGACTTTTTCAAATGTGGTAATCTTAGTATACTTTTTGGGATAGGTAAAATACACTGCAATGTTCTTCTCCACTTTAACAATTGGATTCCTGTTAATCTTCATTTACACATCGTAGTAGAAAATAAAGTCTACTCCATAAACACATTCCTTAGAATTTCATGATGATTACATGAACAAATAAAGCCACTTCACATTATATACATTTTAATGATTCCTTGTGGATGTACAAATATCTCTTGTTTGAATGGATACTAGCACTACAGCATGTGCTTAATGCCAAAGGATCCTCTCACACCCGACGCTGAGTGATGTGTGAGCTAGTCATAGCTGACAAGTGAATAATTGCCAAATGTCTCAGAATATTATCTGGCTCATTATCAAGTTCTTTAAATCTGTCTTCGGGCGTTTTTTATAAACTGACAAAAAAGAAGAGAAAAAAGGATGTTTGCATACTAGCCAACTAGGGAAGCTGCAAGACTGTTGTTTCAGTTATTTATGCATTTTGATTATTTTTTTGAAGGACAATTGATTTAAATGTGTTGCATAATTCATACCATAAATTCAATGGAGCTAAAAAAAAATGTTGGCCCGAAACAGTTAAATTCACAGGTAACATATGTTCTTCTCTGTTCTTGTTTCATTAATTAGAAATAACAGGTGTTCAAGCTTTTATTCTTGATGTCCTGCATGACTTCAAGAGTGGTGCCACTTTTTTGGAAGCTTTTCCTAGTTATACATGGGGCTTCACCTCTATGGTTTGTTTGCCTGACCACTCAGCAATTGGATTTGATGCAATTTAGGATTAACTATTAGAGTGAAAGTTTGTGTTTGGGTTGCATTTACCTTGTGGTCAAGGATGAGTTTGTGCTAGAGTCTTTGGATTTGTTTGACTAGAATAACAACTTTAGCCAACACCAAATACAAAACTCACCCCATTTAATTTTAGGTATCTGAAGTGCAATAATAACAAATGAATTTTGCTTTGCTGAGAAGTGTAATGCAAACCCTAGGTCAAACTCAAAGATTAACCCTATTATCAAATTCATAACGAAACTGGAAGTTAATTTTCCATTTCCAACATCTAAATCTGAATCTATCAAGAAGCTAATGACAGAATAGATTTAAATCATGGTTCAGTGGACACTTAGATTACTCCACCAAATTATTCTTCTCCTGGGCTTCTCCTACCATTATTCTCAAGATTGGTAAGCCTACGCAGAATAAAGTCACCTTCAAAGGTAGGTCACTGATACTCTAAAGTGGTTTGGCTTTGGTTTGAATTTTATTTAATCCACCAAGCTGTTTTATCTTCCCCTTTGGCCTCTGTGCACAGTCAAAATTTTTCCCTCTTCACCAAGGTACACATCAACGTTGTCCTTCCTCACCCTTCTTTCTGCAATTGCTGCTAAACCTCTGGATATATCGTCTGTTGGAATTCAAGATGTAAACTGAAACTCAATATATTCTGAAGTGATCTCTTCCCAGTACCTTTACTCTATTACAGCAATTCAGATGGTTTTCAGGATATAAATTCAACCTGCACAAAAGCGAACGCTTCTCTTTCACTGCAGCTGACCTCTGGTGCCCCCCTGATAATTTGCCTTTCAAATTCGCATTCAATAACTTTACCTACATCAGATCACAGTATTGAGAGCTTCTAACAAGATGCCACTCCCCTAAGTGAGTTTATTAAACTATGTTCTCTACCACTTTTATTCTCAGTTTTCCTTTCTCTCCTTTAAAATAAACTCACATTCTAAGTTACTCAACTCATCTTTATTACCAAATGATTTTAAGATCAAGCAAAACTTCCCCCAGAATCATCTGAATTTTTATCCCAAAGATAAAACTTTAAATACAATAGAATATTGCACAATTTCACCAGCTTTACCGAAAATGTAACCTACCACAATCACTTGCTTTCTTTAACTGCTTCCCATATCCACTGCTGATTCCATAATACAATTCTTCCCTGACTGTAGCAGAGTAATATCTACGGGCTCACCTTGTGCCTGAGCCTAACAATGTGCAATACACAATAACAAGAGCAAGGTATTGTATAGCATGTTGCAAACTGTGAAAACAAAATCTTATTATAGAAGTAACATTAACATTGCATTACATTTTATTTACACAGCGTTTAAATGTCTAAAAATAGGCACCAGCGTGAGTCTCACATTATTCTGGTTTATGCATTTGCAAACATTACATTGTACACAGTGTGTGTGATTCCATGCATTTTCTGTTTAACCAGACAGTACAAGCCACTGAGCTTCCTGGTTGGCATTCCTGCTCAATATGGATTTCTAAATCTAAATCAGATTCTAATTGAATGTTCCAGATCGTAAGCCCATGAATATTTAAGACCTGCTGGACAAGGGCAGGAGTAGCGCGCCACTGATTTCATACATGTATACCTTTAAAATTATACACTTTATGTGGGCCGACAAACTATAGCCACATGGGTAAGCCACCCACACCATATTAAAAATAAAAATAATATATTTTTCAAAAGCTTCACTTTTGTTTTCGAGTGAACAAATGCATATGCAATTAGACAATCAACCCCCTCTTGCAAAATGGCAATTCAAAAGCTGGCATTTTGCAAAAGAATAGGATCTCTGACAGGTACCTGCAGAGTGCTTTGCATAAATCCTTGACCCCATTGTTGCCTTCCTTTCTTGTGTGGCAAACAGACTTTTCATTTTCTTCAAAACGAACAAAAAAAATCACCCATATTAATGAACTGACATGTCAAATAAGCTGCATTACCTAATATATAAACCCAGAGGGCTGTAATATCCTGCAGCTCCTGCTATAATATATATATATTTTTCTTATGAACGCTTAAAATACAAGCTGCAATGAATCAAAGTCTCTTCCTCCTAAGCAAGATGCTGGTAACATATTCTTTTGGGACTCCAACTCATCCCGCCTTACAAATGAATCTGAGATCATTTGGTTTTTGATCTGTCTTGCTTGGGTGAGGGAAGCTTAACTTTATCTGTTCTTACTTTTGCTGTTTTTCTATTTATCTGAATGGCTTATTCCCACAGAGGCTACAGAGTTATATCCAGCTGATAAACCAAATGCTAATATACACTCTGGCATGCTGCTTCATTTTCCTAGGGGCCTCTGCCATTAGTATGCACCCTATTGGAGGAGCAAGGACCTATTGCCGGAGCCCAACTTAATAAAGAAGTTGCACAGCATACCAAGTGAGGTGCAGGTAGGAATAGTTTATGGATTTGAGAGCTGAACTGCATTGATAATTGGACAGGGCTACAGCAATGAGGCCTGCATCAATCCTCGGTGCTGTAGAGAGAAGGGCTCAACAGTCTATGGCTAATACAATGACCACAGTGTCATCAATGTAATTAGAACCGCCACACTGAGGTCAACAGAACCCATTTCCTTCCAATTCATTACCAAATGCAGTACCAGATGACACTCATGTAAACACACCTCTACCCTGATATAACGTGATCCGATATAATGCACTAAAGCACAAATGGTTTTGAAAGTCATAACACAAAGCCGAGCAGCATTTACAGCATTTTTAAACTTTAATTGCAAGAAAAACAGTCTACAACTCTTAATTCAAGTTATAACGTTGACAGATTAAATCCATTGATTGCTTTATTGTTGTAGCTTCATTGGTACCTTTTCCATAAGTAAAAACTCCCATCTCAAAAATGGTTTCAAAATATATAATAGTTAACAGTTTTCCTAATTATTACATGCTGCAATTGAAGTAGATGAAACTGAGCCCACATGGTTGCATTTAACACGGTTTAGTACCTGTGTTGTTAATACACTGTATCTTTCAAGAAAGCTTATAAAGTAATTGTTATAATTAAAGAAATGGGAAACAACTTAACCATTGTAGAGCAGATTTATTTACTGCAAACACCGTGTCAGCTCTAACACAAATTATTTGTGGACTATTAATAACGGAAATGCTCGAGGCCAAAGCAAGTTCGATATAACGCGGTTTCACTTGTAATGCAGTAAGATTTTTTTGTCTGCTGAGGACTGTGTTATATCGGGGTAGAGGTGTAAAGTGCTTAAAGCTATAGAGGTGCAGGTGTATGGAGTAAACACCTAGACTATGAGGTGGGGGCTGACTGAATGAGATTGCTAAAGACAGAACCTTATGGCATTCGTAGATGACTGAGCTACAAGCAACCAGAAGTCTGAGATGCAATGAACAACCTTCTCTCATTAGTAACCTTTCTGATGCCCGTATGTTCTTATGCACGATTCATGTATTAAACCCAGGCGGGCATTCTGGGCAGCACTAGAGAATCAGAGAGAAAAGGATTTTGCAGTTTAGATGATTTGTGTTTCTATAGCCTGGGGTGAACTTCAGTCCACAGGTTGCTACACCCAAAGATGAGCCAGCAGTAAATTTCTGTAAATTTCTGACCATGTTGATTTTATCTCTAGGCTGCCGTGAGTTTGAAATGACAAGGAAAACGGTGCCCTGTGGGCACAATGGGAAATGTCTTCCTTCAACAACTTCTAAGGAAATATTGTATATGTATTAACATTAAATTAAGGCAATAATACAAAGAGAAAGATTATCAAAGAATGAAAGAAGATCAGGAAATCAATTATTTTGGGATAAGGAGACTCTAACACTAAGGAAATGGTTCAAAATCCTTCATGACAAAACTGACAATGACAAATCTTGCAGAGTGTTATTTTTTTTTCTCTGTTTCTTGTCCTTTAGTCCTGTCAATCTCTGGTTTCCTCACTAAACTGATGAAATCACGAAGTCTGCCCAAAAAACAACAAGCACAGCAAAATAACCCATCAGTACCACCCTTTTTATATTACTGGAGAAAGAGGAAAGAAGAAGATAAAAATATATTTTTTGGTTACTTTCTTTAGCTATCTAAAGCCTTCCCAAGACAGAGATAAATGTGTTAGATGTTATTTATTGATTTATTATTATTATTATTATTATTATTATTATTATTATTATTATTAATGTATTTACTTAATCTTATTTATTATTGATGTACTGTATTTACTTACTTATTTATCAATGTATTTTAAATATATGATTATTATTAATGTATCGCATGCTTTGGCAATACCAAAGAGATAGGTCATGCCAATAAAGCTCATTTGAATTTAATTTAATTTAATGGAGAGGGGTAATAAAACAACCTAATAGTTAACAGTTATATTGATTATTAAATTTGGACACATTCATAAGACCTTCAGACTTCTCCAGTAAGGGAATGCAAGCAACACCGAGACTTGCCCTGAGGAAACTGTACACTATAGTGATGATAGCTTTGTTGATGTATTTTTGAAAAGACGTGGTTTTCAGACACAGTACGGATCAGCACAGCAGAGAAGGGCTCTAGTATAAAAACAAATGTCTGAAACACAAATGAATGACACTGTGAAAAGTAACGGATCAATGAAGTAACCATGCCAGAAATCAACCTCAGCATAATATCAACGCCTACGAAAGGTTTATTTAAAAACATGGCCAGAATTTCACAACTGCTCTTTTCCAATTTTGGTCGCCGAAGGGGAATCTTGTACAAAGCGAATCTCAGAGAGGTTTTGTACTTGTTAAACGCATTGTGAATTATTTTTAGCTCTCCTGAAAAGTGTTCTACAGGTAACCTTCAGAAGCAAAAGGCACTGTGTGTTACCACAGCAGGAATAATTAGTCACCTTACCTGCCTACATATAAACACCGCTTGGTTTATCCGCTTAAGAGTAGGAGCAGGGGGAAGTGTGTGTGTGCAGAGCTGATGCAGGGTGGGGGGTCCACATAGAAAGCGCAGCACCTACACTTCTGTAAAGATCGAGCAGGGAATCAGTTGCAATAAACCTGGATTGACACTATAGTCTGGAGACCCTGAGGTAGAATAGGACACCTGGAGTCTGTGGGGGAAACTCAGATGTGCCACCAACGCAAACTGCTTGCATACTGACTGACCAGAGAGGCCCACAGATCCTACACTTAACAAAATCAGAACTACATTTAATAACTTTTTTTTTTAAATCACTCATCCTATTAAATTCCGTTTTACACACCATCTCCTTATTGATTAATTGTAATGCAATTGGCTCCTATTTAGGATTTTTATAGTCAAAAGTGATCAGATTAATTTAATCATCCTTAATGTCATTGATTAATCTTTTCTAATAGCTCTACCTGTCTATGTAATTAACTGTGACAGAAAGGCTTTGGGAGGCATGCCCTGATGACAACAGCACTGTCTGACTTTGACACATTTGCACTTCAATAGTACTTTCTCTCAGTTTTTCAGTCTTGCACAAGTGAATTGATAGAGGAAAAGTAGATGGAGAGGCTTCTACTTCAAGGGGATTTGATTGATTTGTTGTAAGTGGAGACCATTGAAGCAGTTTCTATTTTGAAAACTGGATTTGAAGGGGACAGACATGTAAGATTGAGGAATTACTCCATAATGCCACCTATCCCCACATTTGACACAGCATTTGGAGAAAATTAGAAAAGGTAATCATCTCCCAAGTGTGAAGAATAAAGTATTCTTCAGCTTTATATAATAATAATGATAATAATCATAATAATCATAATAATAATAATAATAATAATAATATAATAATACAAATCTAAAGTATTTTGTAAGATAAGAGCAGAAAGCAGCAGCAGCATATGCATTCAAGTGGTGAATTGTATCATACTTTTCATTAAAAAACAGAGAACACAAATGGCAAAATGAGGTTCGGATTCTATACACCTAAAAAAATTTAAACATCAAACCTTTCTGAAGGCATGGTCTCAATTGTCTGAGTTTCATTTTTAAATAAACCACATACAATGTAAGACTTCTGCAGACCAATCTCTGCAACACGATACAGAAGTACACATGCTGCCCAAACCATGTAAAACGTGAATATTTAATAACTGGAAAACATTAATGACAGCCAGCTTTAGGGTAAAATACAAAACAGAGCTGCTCTTTGTGATGTTTTAATCATCAGAAGGCCTCTATTGTACGGGATCTATCAATATGTAATGTTTCTGTGACGATCTGCGGGCTTCATGTTCTCAAGCACACCGTACTGTGATTAGTCATCCAAACGTAGGGTGAAAAACATTTTGATTTGATCTGATTGCAGTTGGTGTCTGTCTGAATGTCAAAGGAGAGACAACAAGAAAATTACTTCCTGTCATCTGGCCAGGTTCTTAGTAAGCAAAACAAAGGGCAGATTAAATTGGGGAATTAGTGTGTCTCAGATCATTGTGACTTTGCTTTATTATTATACATTGAAGAAAAACATTGGCTTGCCAAGTAAGAAGACACTCATGTATAATTACACCTGCCGAGTACATCCTGTAAGCCACATTTTTCCTGTCTAATCTCTGCTGGGGAAAAAACTTTTTTTTGGGAACACAGCTTTTAACATAAACACCTGTCAACAATTTCTCTCCAGTCAAGAAGCTCAACGGAAGGTCCACTGCGCCTAGAATACATAAAACAATTATGTAGAAATGCCATAATCTCACAGTGCTCACTGCCTACTTCAGATAGGTTATGAAATAGACTGAAACATATCTTAAGGCATGTAAAGCAGTAATACGGCCTGATGAAGAGAAATCACTTAAATGGGTTTGAAACGCTTCCAACTTTATGTACTTCAGCAGCACAGTTCATGGATGAACAGCCTCCTCTTTAAGCTTATAAAAGTGCACTGCAGTCTATAATGAAAGAATCATAGTATAAAGTTTCCCTTGGAAGAGTATCATTTCAGCATTTGGATTATGAGTTTACCTCAGGAAACTTTTTTAAATATTTGATTTCAAATAAATTATGTAAATAATAATAAAAAAAGGAAGCTGGAAATTGGAAAGTGGGCTGCAATTTTTCTTCAATGCCAACTGATTTCCATTTACCCTTTAGCTTAGTACACTGCTGAAATAGAAATGGTTTGAATATCTCAAATCTTTTGCAATCGGAGGGGTCAGAATTCTTACGTGCTAATCAGTAAGGTCTGGATGTTTTACTCTTTGCATACAAAAATGTTCTTTGTTAATTACTTCTACATTCCATCGTGAAATTCAAGCCACGGAACTGGAGATTTGTCCTTATTTCTTTTGACTGAAGGTTGAAATGATTACTTTTCTGCTCCAGGGACTAGTCTGCTATATCTGCTAAACGTAAAGATGTTATCCAGCTTACTCTTGTGGAAGATCCAAAATCGAAATTTTTAATAAGAATGCTGTGATCTCAGTTGTGAGAATAAGTCCTCTCAAAATGAGAGAATTAAGAAGTACACATAAGATAAATGCCATATATTATATATATATATATATATATATATATATATATATATATATATATATATATAATGGAAAAATATTTGTATGAGAAAATCTGAAATATAATTGCACGTCTGAAGAGGAGAATATTTTGGTGGAAAATGTTCTCTGTCCCAGAAGTGTCTGAGAAATGCCTGTCAAAGTAAAACATATAAGAGATTGAACAACCTGGATATCTAAGTGCATGCGTCAAAGAGCAATAGTTTTTTAATGGTACTCATTCTACAAGTCCATGAGAGATCTATTTTTCACAGTACTGTTCCGTGTTGCTTAAAACATTGCAGACACTACAGCCATAAGGGGGAAACTGAGGGGCTGCATTAATATGTAGGCGTCGGTTGAAAGATAAAGTAATGCCCATATCTTCAGGGTGTGTACTAATACAGATAGAAATAATAGCTTAAAGGGAGATCAGTGCACACTTATAATCACAGCGTTACAAAAATCAATCACAGACACTTTGCGTTTGTCATAGCAGAAGATAGAACATTATGCTATAATGCATTAAAGTGTCCCCCCCACTCCAACCCAGTCCCACCAACAAAACATTCTTGCACAGTATTCCAACAAAATATCCTGAAGGAAACATGTACATATCCGAACAGGATAAAATTATTACAGAATTCCAGGAAATATCCTGCAGAACTCCTTTGGGAATCCCTTATTCTTTCTGTGCAATGCATCATGCAGGATATTGCTTGTGGGGTTCAGAAGGGACCCTGCTTTATATTTCTTGGAATCCATAAGGATTTAAGCGCAAAACCTGCAGCAGTGTTTCTGAGTGTGTATCAGTAGGTGTGTGTATGTATGCATATAGACATTGCTGTGAAGCTATAGACATTAATTAGAAAAATTGAATCATTGTTTAAGCCTTGTAAACTGCTTAGATAAGCATTCTGGTAGAAACAGGATACATCTTCACAGGTCTAATGGGTGAAAAAGTTAAAAGAATGAGGCAGGCAAACAAGAATGAAAGAGCCAGGCCTGTGATAAATGAGACTTTCAGGAATAATTCTTTCCCTGACTTGAAAACCCCTGATACTGAAAACTCCAGTGCATTTCAGAGCTCTTTGAAAATAAATTAAAAGGAAGGACATGGGAATGTATCTCTCCTTACAGCTCAATAAAAGAGCACGTTGTCTCTGCAATATCACAGTCTACACTGGCCATTCCTAGATAAAAGCTGTTATTACGACTTAATGAATCTATTGAAAAAACGTTTTTCACAGAATTTACGGAAAACATTTATGAAGCATTCATCTCCAAATCTCAGATCTTTTATTTGACACCACCTTAAAATTACCTTTTTTCTTTTTAAACAGAAAGCGTGTCCATTAAAATGGTCACCGTAATTCTAATGAAGTTTTGAAATACAGGTGAACACATATCAATCCAGATGTGAATCTTGTCATTTCCAACTAATGCATTCAAAAAGGTCACATTCCCTTTCCTATTAACATAACTGTTATTTATTCTTATAAATTGGATTAAGCAAGTTGGATCAATTACTATGTCTCCTTGGTGTCAAAGTACATCAGTTCTAATGGAAATAATATCCTGCTTCTACAGTGCCGTGTTAATGAAGTCTCGGTAGTGCAGGTATATTGCCACATCTATCCATACCTTTTTAACTTTAAAATAGAAGTGTAAAATCTGTGGTAACCCAGGAAACAGTCAAGTGCATAGCAACCACCTATTTGTCCTCCTTAACTGCTCTCCTGACAGAAATCTGAGGCAACTGATTTCAAAACATAGCAGTCACTAAACTTTATTCCTGACGTGTTTTGTTTAGATTTTTTGCCAAACTGTGATATGTGCCCCTCTGTGATTTCACCTGACCATAAATCTAGTAATTTCATTATTTGTATTACTGTCAAGACCATTATTTTTAGTTAGTAATATGTTTATGGGTTTTATCATTGACATACAACATAGCAGCAAACCACTTTGCCAAAATGCCTCATTATTTTGCTGGTGTCTGTACCGTATCTTTAGTTTAGCAAGAGCTACATTCGAAGCATATGGTGTGAAATCCTGTTCTGAAAATCCATGCAGTTGCAATTTTGAGGGAATGATTCAGGAAACTTCCGATAGCGTATGCCACAGCTTTGGAGAGTTAATTTTCTTTATTCAGGGCTCGCCATTGAACCTTCACTCACCTATCTGTAAGAGAAAACTGTATTTTTCTCCCCTGCAGGGAAATGTCCAGGCCGCAGGTAAATAATTGATCTAGGTATCATTAGCACATACTCCATAGGCTCATTGGGCACTGAACCCAGGCAGTGCGATTTTGAGATTGTAAGATTTAAAACAGGTCATAGTACTGACAAAGAGTCTTTAGACCAATATAAATATTGCAATGTGATAAGGTCATAATGTCAAATAATGTGTGCATCATGTGTGGAGTAAGGAATTCAAATTTGAGTTTCAAATAGCTTAATTAGGTCTATGCCCAGTTAAGAAATCAGATGAAAAAACACTGTATACACAATTAATACTTTGAGAAGTGTTTTTCGTCTAGGCTTTACACTTGAGAAGAATGTAGAATTCAATGTAAATTTATGATTAGTAGAATTTTGTTATTGCGAGGTGACTAACATCTTTATTCCATAATAAAGTATAAGAATGTATTAACCTCTCCTTCCTCCAAATCTATTGATCTATTCATACAAATATGATTACAAGTTCTCAATACAACTTTAAATAACCTTATGTACATTTCTATTTTACTTTAAGGGATACTTTTCAACCGAGTTTGGTGGTTCTTTTTGGTGGTTCAGAAACTTTCAGAACAATTTTCCATCAGACTTCCTGAACTGCAAAACAAACAAGAAGAATAATAAACAAATTAAGAAATATCAGAAAATATCAGATATATCAGATACATCAGCAATCATATACTGGTCTTGGGGACTTTCCTTTTAGCTACAACAACATTCCTCAACAACACAAGAAAGACATTTATTTCACCAAACTATCTTGTTCTTCTGAAATATAACGTTTTAACTTCTGCAAGTATAACTTGTATTACTATTATTAGTCTATACAGTGCTTCAGGCTTAGATAGACCTACATATTCCTAATGAGTAGGTAGTTTCATGTAAACTATTTTTAAAGAGTTTAATGCTTATCTTATCTTAACCACAGATAAACACAGTTCTTAACTAGCTGTGCTGAATCTAGTGGTAATTTCTGTCCAGTAAACATTTTTCTAGATCATCTTCAAAATTTTATAGATGTAAGCAATAAATACGTGCGTGTGTGTAGGTAATACTGCTGAGTCAGTATACCAGCACTACAAAATCATATTTGACACACATAAAAAGTTGGATAATGCAACTAAAAAGCACAGCCCCAAAACAAACAAATGGAAAACTTCACAGGAGATGCCAAATTATACAAATTATGTTACTATTTTCTGCACTGCTTTCGAGCTGCTCAGTTTGACTTCATGGCTTAATCCCTGGCTTTCATGCAGTGTGGCGGTGTGCTTGTCATATTCCTCACAAGACCCAAGCCAGTCAGTGAGCCACATTCACAGTGCTGTGGTTCCGTTGCAAGCTTGAGTCACACAGTATGGTCAGCATTACCTCAGTGCAATCTGCTGATGTTTAACTACTTTTAGTTCATCTGTACTTGTACAACAAACAGTGCTCACAAGAAACTCTCTGCCAAATGTTTGAACGTTATAATTCCTCTTTCCAACCTGCTGGCCTGCACATGGAAATGAACTTGGAAATGCCAGGTGACTGCTCAGCCCCCAGAGCCTTAATTAAGACTCAACAGCACCTGATGCAGCCATTGCAGAGCTGGACAGTGATCAGAAAAGAAGCAGGAGAAAGGAAGAATAATGAAAGCTGCTGCACCATTTTAAAAACACTTTTTCATCGAAAATTAGAGCTTCCTCTAGGCATAAAACAAAGCGGTTGTTTCCCTTTTTTCTTGAAAATGTGAGTACGTTATGTTGCGAGGTTAAAACATAAAAATAAATCATGTATAGATTACTTCTTTGTCCTTGTGCTGCAAATTGAAATGGAAAGGTGAGATTAATTTTGTAGTGAAGAAGCATTTGTTATTTTTGTTTAAAATAAAATTTCCCATGGATGGAAAAAATCCTACTCTTTGGAATCAGTTTACCAGTGATAGAATAAGTAAAGAACATTTGTAAGCTTCACACTGGGAAGCACATGGTAGGATTAACCACAAATAATTTGAAAAATGAGCATTTAAGCATACCCATACCTTAGAAGCCAGGACCCTTACAATAAAACCTCCAAAGACTCTTTGATAAAAAGGAAGACATACATCATGGAATCAAACAAACACCAGTGACTTTATTCTACACAGGGGTTGTGATCTTAAGGTCTACTTCCTGTCTCAGATGGTTCAAACCCAGGTTCAAGCTCCTTTCCTGTCTTTTGTGTTATTTGAAAAATGGTGATTGAGGATGGCAGTTCAGGGCTCTGCAGCGATAAAATATACAAATTACGTGCTCTTTTGGAATGTAGCACATTGGTTTAAAAAACTGCACTTGGGATGGTGCCTGATGTCCCTGCTCCCAGTGAGAGAATTTACATAGGAATGATAGAATAACTCTTCAACTTGTGATTCCTTACCCCATTTTGAAGTGTCCCCCTATTCCCACTGACTAGGGTCTGTCTGTCAACCAGAGAAGTGGAAAATGAACTTGTCCGCTAAGGCAAGAAATATGTGCTTTTTTCATGAATTTCCTTTTTCCATCATGAATCTGAATAGAATAGTAATTACAGGGCTGTAACGGAGAACATCCTCACTCTCCACACCAGCTACGGCCTGCCTGCCACCCTGGACCCCTATATACAGGCTGCCAGGTTCTGACTTACCAAAAAATAGTACAGTTATACCAATCATTACTAGAACCCAGTATCACAATTATTGACAGCTTATAAGATGTGTCAGCTTTCACACAGTAAGGTGTAATGAATGGCAACTGAAAAAGTTATCCCTGTAATCACAGCATTGATTTTCCTTAATCAAATCAGCAGTCTGGTTCACTGTCCTGCTTTCAAACAGGAACAGAAACATTTCTCTCCCAACCTCTATGTCTCCTCCAATACCTTTAATAACTATACGAAAGAAAGAAAAATACAGAAAGGCCTTTACAGTGAAGTACGCCCACACATTTCCCTAATGACCAACCGAGGGCATACAATAAATGGCCTTTTGAACTGTAGTTGTTCTCCAGGATGCTCTGCCAGCTGCACCTTCTTAAGTTTCGCCCACATGTGACAGTAACCTTGATTGGGTGATAACTGTGCAGGAACTCTGAGAGCTCCATGTCAGAACAACTCAGTACTCTGATGGCAGGACGGACAGCAGCACCTGTCAGCACAACGGTCCAGAGGCTGCCAGTATGGAATCACAGACGCTCTAGATATATAGATGACAGGAAGATGTAATTTAAGGAAAGACTAAAAGGAATAAAAATATTCACATATGGCAGGATTTTCCTATCTGTAACAAATTCATTTTCTTATCTTAGCAGACGCGACTCACGAGCGATGCAAACGTAAAAAAACAAATACAAAAATTGTGAATGAAATGCTGAGGTTTAGAAATATTGAAAGGAGTTTTAATATCAGGATATTCTAGTCATCGACGACTCATGATCTGAATGCATGGAAGGCTATACACCATGAAATTGAGACACACAGTTTGAAATTTATGCACAGGCTTTTAACAATTTCTTTACAGCTTTAATTTCTGCATGCAAATTTCACTTGCAGTCATTTTTAACAGTCGTTCTTTAAGTCATGTCTCTAGGTGTCAGAGTTGCTTCATTAGCCTTTCCAAGTCAACTTTAGCCTTTAATTTCCATAATGAATAAAGCCATGAAACTCGCTTTGTAAAAAATATATATATATAAAACACGTATGATCCGCATGCCCTCAGATGGGGCAGAATCATTTATAATCTGCTTTCAATGACAGAATAGTAATAGCCTATATGCAAATACACTATGTCGACCAGCTCTTCACATTAAGCTATATCTGTGCCATTCTGACAGTGTTGTGACAATAGTGGTACAAAAGCTCATCTGCTGATTGATGCAGCCAAAGCTCTGTCAGTGGCATTGTCCCTGTTTTCATTTATGCAAATTTGTTACACTCATCATTTCAGCATTGGAGCTGACAAGACGGGCTTCCTTCTCTTATATTCATTAAATTCCCAGTTTTTAATAGAACCCAACTGCACTTTCTTTCCTGGAATTGAAAATTCAAAGTAAACACCCAAGATTATTGTCTAGCTTCCACTATCAGGAATGAAAAGATGAAAAACACATCCAAGCTTTTAATGAGTAGGAAAAGTGTTTTACTCAGGAATTCAATGGATCATGTGAGACTGAATCTCTGAGTTAATAGGTAGACAGACAATATAAAACTCTCTATAGGAGCACTCTCATTTTGCATTCAACTGGTCTTGTGGTCTATGTGAAGCCACTCACAAGATTAAACATGAAGAAACTGTACAAAATGCTCATCATATGTGTTTGGTTTTCTTATCTCATTCTAAGACGATAAGATACAGTACTGAAAGATTTTGGAGGCCATACAGAATTACAGCATTCATCTCTGAAGGCCTTTCGTAAACTTAAGTTAACACTTTCCTTATAGTCACTCAACAGCCCACTAAAATATGTTTTCAATCTCAGGTTAATTTATTCATTCATTAAAAAAAAAAGTTTAGTACACCTTGACTGGATGTAAAAAACATTGCAAATCAGTTTAATGTGATCAAGTAAATCGTGCATGTAACAAAATTGCGGTAATTACAACATTTACTAATCAATCACAAGAGCGTAATTCAATCCACAAGAGTACGTTAGCCAATTTATTGTCTTTGTATTAAATATGGCCACCTAATCTTGCAATGTGGTTTCCTGCATTTATATTTTGTCATTTTATTTTGCAATATGCTGTGGTATTAATTTTTTCAACACGTCACCCTTGGAAAATTAATCACTCTCGGATGCATGTGTGTAAGGTGACTAATTAAAAACAAAGAGCCAGAGTCTTTCCTCATACTCGCAGAGATTTAAGGAGCCACCTTCTGTAACACAATCCTGATTAATGTTTCTCCTTTTTTTTCTTCTCCCATTCTCTGATCATAAACAGCTCCTGATTACCTGCATGACAGCTGCTATAAATATTTTGGCTAATTCCCCTAATTTATTGACTAATGCATTGCGCTCGTGTCCAGATGACTGACCCAGATGCGAGAGAAGTAGTGAGTCTGTTGATACAGAGTATGTGACCTCTGACCTCTGTGAGTTCAGGTCACGGCTGGAGTTTTGGCAGAACAAGATGTGGGTGACGATAAGCCAGTTACATGTGGGCTGGAAGCCTGCCTGCTGAAGCCGTTAAATGGAGTCGCTGTGAATTTAAAATGTCTCAGATTGCGAACACAGTTCTGTACAGCAGATCACACAATAGACATCACAGATGACAAGTACATATGCCTGGGATGTTGAATGTGAGATATATCATTTTATAGACATCTATAAGTATGCCTTAGAATGCCTAAAGTATACTTATAGTGCACTTAACTGTACTTTGTTTTGTAAGGTTAAGTTAGAAAAAAAAAGTGTATATAAATCAATAGCTTAATGGTCTACAAAAAAAAGTGTACCTAGAGAAATTTCCCTACTGAATTATACACAGTGCATTTTTTATCAAGTTCTGTACTAATCATCTACATTTTGATGAGTTATAGCATATAGCCATTCACAGGAAAAGCTATGTAAATTATACATAATGTACGAGAATTCAAAGGGTTTATTATTCCACTCAGTGCCGACAGCTTCCGTGCATTATCTTAAAATATTCTTGATAATCTTCTTTTTTATTGTAGGTGAGAATATAATTGTAACTTTCAAAGCAGAAACAATTTGTCTGTAATCCGTTTTATTCCTCAGTAAAGCTTTAAACAGAGAGATAGAGAGAGTCACACATACATACATGCATACATGCATACATATAAATATATATATGTTCTGGAATTGCTATGAGTAGTCTAAAAGAGGTCTTAAATAGTTTACTTAATGGATGGGGAGCTGGGGTGTTGCCCTGCACACTTGAGTGCATTCTTATCCCGAGAATCAGCAAAGAAGCCTGTTACTCCAAATACTAGGTCAGCAATCGTCAGGGGGTCAGCTTATCTCACATTAAAAAAGCCCATTCATTAGTTCAGTCGAGAATTCCTAGTGACACACCCTCTAGTGTCTCTCAATCTACCCCATGGAGGCTGGACACACACTCAGTTGGAATGTGGCTGCCCTATCCTCCCATTCACCAAGAAACAGTTGTCGGGGTTGGGCAGCCAATAGCAGAGCACTGAACATTCTTTCATAGCCCACAATGACAGGTTTGCATAGTTTCCTCTGGCTGCAAGCATCTCTCCGGCGCCCAGCAGTGGGTTTCTAAATTCTAAACCATCCAAAATCATTTTCTACACAAGCCTCTTTTTCCCTCCCTTACAGAATATGCAGAGGTTAGGAATGAACTCTCTTCAAACACCCACACAAGCAAGGGTCATTCATTTGATTTCTTTAGCCGTGAGGGCATACTATACAGTATGTCCTTTTTGTGAGAGGTCTTTAATTTTCAATAATGTATTCTTTGTTATATGCTCAGTCTCAAGTGCCTGTGCTGGGAAGGAAAGAAGTCACGAACAGAGGTCAACACAATCAAACGTCAAGGTGAAGCCAAAATTCTCATCGATGATTCACACCAGATATTGTATTTACTTTGTTTTGCTCTGTTGACTTTATTTTTAAATACATGGATTCGTCTGCACACATTGATCACACTACACCTTGTATTGTGGCAAAACCAGGGAAATACACCAATCAGCCATAACATTATGACCACCTGCCTAATATTGTGTAGGTCCCCCTTTTGCTGCCAAAACAGCCCTGACCCGTCGAGGCATGGACTCCACTAGACCTCTGAAGGTGTGCTCTGGTATCTGTGACCAAGACGTTAGCAGCAGATCCTTTAAGTCCTGTAAGTTGCGAGGTGGGGCCTCCATGGATCGGACTTGTTTGTCCAGCACATCCCAGAGATGGATTGAAATCTGGGGAATTTGGAGGCCAAGTCAACACCTTGAACTCGTGATTCATCAGACCAGGCCACCTTCCTCCATTGCTCTGTGGTCCAGTTCTGATGCCCACATGCCCATTGTAGGCGCTTTCGGCAGTGGACAGGGGTCAGCACGGGCACCCTGACTGGTCTGCGGCTACGCAGCCCCATACGCAACAAACTGCGATGCACTGTGTGTTCTGACACCTTTCTATCAGAACCAGCATGAACTTTTTCAGCAATTTGAGCTACAGTAGCTCGTCTGTTGGATCGGACCACATGGGCCAGCCTTCGCTCCCCACGTGCATCAATGAGCCTTGGCCGCCCATGACCGTCACCAGTTCACTGCTTTTCCTTCCTTGGACCACTTTTGATAGGTACTGACCACTGCAGACCGGGAATACCCCACAAGAGCTGCAGTTTTGGAGATGCTCTGACCTACTAGTCTAGCCATCACAATTTGGCCCTTGTCAAACTCTCTCAGATCCTTATGCTTGCCCATTTTTCCTGCTTCTAACACATCAACTTTGAGGACAAAATGTTCACTTGCTGCCTAATATATCCCACCCACTGACAGGTGCCATGATAACGAGATTATCAGTGTTATTCACTTCACCTGTCAGTGGTCTTAATGTTATGGCTGATCGGTATATGCAAGAATATAGTTAAATAATTATTGGTCAATCTCCATTTATTCTCCCTATTTGCCATGAAACTAGTTTCTTAACTACACAAGCACACACGTGCATCCTCCAACACATAAGCTTGGACAAGTCAGCTGCTTCTCCAAAAACTCAGAATTGGAGAAGAAAGCAACAGAACTGCCAAAAGTGGAATGGACACAATTCCTGCCACTAATGCCAGCATTGCTTTAATAATCTGCACCGTCACTGCGGACACACTGCCACAGTCTGCTCACTGGACCGCGACCAGAATCATTAGGTTTCAGGACGCATCCTACAGTCCTGATAGAGGCTTTCACTGGTTGAGCATCTCTTCAGATACCTCAAGGCTATTTTACATAAATATACCATAGGACCCTACATAGAGCATTTTTATAAAGGAGATTGCAGATCCAGTATTTGGAACTTGCTCCATTGCACTGGAGACACTAACAAAGATAATAGCAGTCACGCTCCTTAATTGCATGTCAGAAGTATTTTGCATTGAGCAAGCATGATAATTAACACAATTTCTGTTTGTAGTTTTGCTGTACCTCCTTTTGACAAAGATATCGGCTGATACGCTGTAAGTGCAGTTGTAAGGTTTTATTTGTATTTGGCCGAACGCCACATTTGCAATTTCATTATGCTGCTGTTTTTTCTTCAGCATATGGGAAAATGACCACAGACCACTTTTTTTTTTAAGTATGTTGAGGAGGAAGCCACAAGCACACAGCAGAAATATGTCAAATATATTCAAAACCTTCCATCTCAGGATAATGTGGTTATCTTTTTCTTCTGTGGGAGTCCTGTTAAGCAATACAGTTGTACTGATCAATGTTTTAAAAATTCAACCACATTTCAATTTCAGATGAGCTCTCATATGGATCTGCATGACATTGACAGTCTCTGCTTCTACTCATGCCGTGCAGTTCCTGTGAAAAAACGATCAGGGAATCTCTCACTCAAAATATTGCCGTTCAGTTTAATTTTAAATCCACAATTAAGAATAATGCAATGATTTTCTGCAGGAAAACGTGGCGACGGGCTATTGTACAGATGTTCAAAGCTTCAGCTGTGGATGACAGACATACGTTTCCAATCAATTGCATGTTATTTATATCCAGCTAAGTCAAGCCATAGTCATGAAAATCACTTTCATGTGTAAATCTAATTGCAAACTGATGTGCAGGGTTTGAACACTTATGTTCACAAACAACACCTTTAAGTGCTTGGAAAGCCACCTATCCTTTCCTTATTAAACGTATATATTTTTTGTGTTGGAAAAGACACCCAGTAAACTTTCTGGACTGGATTTGGATACAGTTTGATACCAGTTTCTGTAGTTTCGGAGAACTCATCTCTCAATCCCCCCCAACACCCCAACACGAAGACAGGAGCAGCATTGTATTTCTGTGGCTTTGACTGAGGCCTACTTTATGGATTTCAAAGACCCTGTAGCAATTTTTCCAAACAAAACAGGGGGTTAACCTTGCCAGGCTTGGTCACATTCCAAGTGTCAAAATTCCCTAAGCCCTGACAAATTTTAATTCAAAGAAAAACCCTTAATTTCCTAGCGCCCATACATCAAAACAGAACCTTTGAGAAAAGTGTCCATCTTCTACAAAGTATCTCCAACTTTAATAACAAAGGCTCTGTCTATCTCGGGAGGATGGGTCACACCTGTGAATCTTTGGAAATGATTTCTAAAACATTTTTTTATTTTATAACAAAAATGCAAAACTTTGATTTCAAATATCTAAGGCAAGACAGTTGAATTATTCACCAATTGTGCACTGGTTGGTAGAAGTATATGTGCACCTGTTTAAAACAGCATTTATCTTTGATTTACTAATAAAGTGCTTTGCTAGATTAAATTAAATAATTCATTAGTTTCTCTCATTCCAAGTCCCTGTTCAGTGTAAGACTTTATTGGACTCATTTAATGAATTCTGGGATTGTATGTCATCTCACTTCATCCAAGGGCCAGTGGGTCTTCAAGACAAAGCTTCAACACATCAGTTATTCTTTTTCAAAACCCGATTCTACTCCACTATATTGAACTTTGTGACCCACAAATTTCTCACTGCATTGTGTTTATTCAAATAATCAGAAGAAACAGACAGAAATATTAGAATAGAAATATTGCTTTATGCCCCCCTGAGATAATACAACTTTCTGAACTCTAGTTTCTCCGCTAATCCCTTGCATTAAATAGTACTTTTAATTTAATTTGATTCTTGTTTGACTTGCTACCGATGTGTACATAATATATGAGGATTAAGAGTTTCATATACTCCTCTAATAAAGTTTGCATTCCCCATAGATAAACAAAGATGAAAAGTATATCATGTTTTTCAGAGCTATGAGCATATTATCTTTAGAAAGTAATCTCTTGAAAATGGCCAAGGGAATAATAGTGTGTGTG
Organism: Amia ocellicauda; assembly: GCF_036373705.1. Lineage (NCBI taxonomy): Eukaryota > Metazoa > Chordata > Actinopteri > Amiiformes > Amiidae > Amia > Amia ocellicauda. Next base: position 40,727,182 of record NC_089852.1, on the reverse strand, counting down.
TGTGTGTGTGTGTGTGTGTGTGTGTGCACGTTTGTATGTGTATATGTGTGTCTATAACAGAGAGAGAGAGAATACATTTGTCACAATGTAACTGAAACAACATAAATATTTAATGGAATAGTCCATTATCCAAAGATATGTTCTGCCATTTTTAGTAAGTTCCAGAAGCTGACTTGGTAGAGATGCACACTTCTAAATGCTGCACCACATTCCCTGAAGGACCCCCAAAAGCCAAGAAGAGCATTTTTATTTGATGTTGTCAAGCTACTGATATTGTGACACTGTGCCCATTACAATAGATGTTTGCAATTTATTGGAATTATTCATCATGCCATGTAGGTTCCATTCATTATGAAATCAATACAGTACTTTGTCTAGCCTTTTGGACACTTATTCAAGCAACTTTAAATATGAGTACTGACATTGTAGGCATCCTAGAAGCTTGGTTTATGTGCACTTTGTCCCAATCTGAAGCATTACTGATAAATGAGCAAAGACACTTGTCTGAACCACAATGCTTCCACATCACTTGCAATATGAGTCAGATTGTTGTACATCACTGTCACTGAACTCTAGCCCTCTGCCACCTACAGGTGATTGTTTTTTTCACATATGAATTTAGCAACAAAACAAATGATCTTTTCACTTGACTTCACCTTCAGAAAAATAAGTGAAGCTTTCATTTTTTCAGTATATTCTGATAACTGATAGCATCCTGTGATGTCAATTATAAACTCTTCTCACAGGAGCAAATAATAAATGGTAACAGAAATTAACTCAGGAGTGGATATATTTCTGTGTAACTGCTGCACTTTATATTTAAAGCTCTCAAAATTCACTTACAAAGTAGATGTGCAAAGAATAAAGACAGTGTTTTAAAAAAAAATCTGGAGGGTTTTCAGTACAGCTTAATTGCAGTCATTTGTCATTACCCTGACTTTTTATTTGACCATTTACATGAAAGATCTTACCCCTGCACATGAAATATTCCATCTTATCAATATAACATTTTTGGAGCTATTTCTCTCAAACAACCTTGTCTGGTGTCCAAGAAGTATTACAGAATTACTTTATTAAAATCAGTCCCCTGAGAACAGCAAAAACTGAATTTATAGCTCAGCCTATCTGGTGAGAATTATAAAAAGCAAATGGGCTCGCAGCATGCGGAGCTTGATAAAATGTGTGTAAGAATAATTGCAAAAAGAATAAGCCACAGCGCTGGCGTCTATTTCAACCAAGAATTAAAAGTGAAAGATGAGGTTCAACACATTAAGGACCCCACCTCTTCATTTTGCAGTCTATCAGAGGGAATGATGGGATTTTTTGCAGCCCGCTGTCACCTTCCCTGTTTTACTTCTTGTACTGACTACTAATTGTGTACCTGCAGTAATCCAGAGGCAGATTTACATACTAAACAACAACAACAAACAAAAACAAAAATAATAATAACAATAATAACAATGTATTGACTGTGGTTCCCTGTTGTAATTAATATATTATGTATGTGTGAGTGTAATGGGAAACTAAAACTGATACACAGATCGTACAAAAGTAATTATTGCACAGCAGGAGGAAATGGCATGAACAATATACTAAATTACCTCCGTCTTGTTTATTATCTCAAGAGGAACATGATCTCAATCACACACAACTAATTTATATGAAGTACATTACGTTCCTAAATTAATTAAATAGAGATTAGTGTGCCACAACGTATTTTAAGTTATAGTGCCTCATTGTATTACATCAATACATTACCTGCCCACCCTGAACACTGAAATCTTCACTTCACAGGGATAAACATGAATTAACACAGGAATTATTATCAGAATCTGTATTCTAAACTGTGATACTACTTGATGGTGCTGAAAATAAATATATTACATTATATACCAATGTGTGACATCAGTAAAATGTAACCATAACCTAAATGTGACCACAAGAGCATTCCTGCCTTCTGTATTCTTATTTATGGATATCAATGTGAAATTTTAAATTTGGTGTGTGTCACAGAATTGTCAGGAACACACAAGAAAAATGTTTATCAATCATTTCAGAATTATACATCACTGTCTAGGATTGGGGTGCATTCGGGTTTCTCGAAGGCAAACAGGATGGGCTAATGATCCACACAAAATATAATGTAGATTAGGTGTGTCTATGGCCAGAAACACTGTGGCGAAACACTGCCATATACAATAATTGATATATACAGGGGGTTTTTCTTCCAACAGTGCCAAAACAAAGCTGTTGGCAAAATAGTGTTGCCTTGGCATTATATACATTTCCTTGCAGTGAGTGCTTTTTACACACTATAATATAATTTCATTGGATTCAGTGGAAAATTACCTACTGGAATTCTGGTCTGTTTTGACAGCTCATTCATATTGTCAACATCACACCACAGGGATCCCTTCAAAGCAAACTGAGATTCTTGAAAGAAACTTTCCTAATCAGCCAATATTTCATTTTAAAGTTTTTTATATGCCATTACTGGTTCCAGGGCACCTTGAATGTACAAACATAGCCATGTATACACACGATAGAGAGAGTTCCAGGAACATCATTTGAGGACAGTTCTGGAAAACAAACACAGATCTGCTCCAATCTACATTAAAGCAAGCTGCAAAAGTGCAGAACGTCTGGACAAAGAATGTTAATGTCAGCAATTTGTTAATGCAGTAAGACACCTGCATTATAAAAACAGTGTACCAGTGAATTGGCAGTGGCAGAACTTGTAGCTGACATATTTTCAGTTATTTTATTTTTTCCACAAGCAAAATAATATATTACATATGGAAAGCAAGCTGCATGTCGACAGAGAAAACTCTTTCATAACTTTTGATCATATTTTCTGCACACCAGCCTGGGGTCTGACATGTAACACAATCCTGCAGACCTGGGTCTCTCCCACGACATTGTGTGGAGTGATTTGACAGTTTCAGGATGTGTATCGGTTCCCAATGGTGCAATTGGCCAATCCCATGACATCTTAATTAGTGTAAATTGTTTGATTGATCCAACAGAATATTTATGGTTGCCTCCTCCGTATGCTGAAGCACATGCTTTGGCTGAAAGTCTTAATCTCCATTCAATCAAAGATATCTATGGCCCCCAGTGCAATGGGTCCAATCCTTTAGACATTTCCCTGATTCCTCCATGAGTAACTCAATTTTCTCCCACAGAATAAATGAATAAAGGAATAAAGGAATGAATGAGTGAATACAAAAATAATAAATAATAAAACACAAAATGCATTGTGTGTTACTATCGAAACTAACAGATAATATGGGATTTCAACTGAGATATTTACATATTTATGAAACATTTCAAGTAAGCTCGAAACAGAACTGGTAATTACATATAATTTTATAATTTTTTTATGAGTTAAAGATTCTCTTTAGAAAAAACACATCTACTTACAAATACACTTTACAGCCTTTTATATTTTTTTGCAAATCATGTTACTGTGGTACATTATTTGAACTTATAAATTGCGTTCAAGTATTATTATTTCTGACTGCATAGCCCTTATGCTAAAAAAGGTTTCTGGTTTCTATTGCCATTGGGATGTGGTACAGTAATAGTGCCAGTTCAATTACGTCTCTCAAACAATTTCCAGAAGCCATAACATGTAATGAAAGAACATTTTATGGGCAGCATTTCATACAAAGTATAAGTAATTTTGAAATTGATTTTCAAAGATAACTACACCGTTTTCAATGCTGTTTATTTAAAAAATATTTAGCTCCCACAAAGCTCAATCTCTGGTGGTCAAATGTGATATTATACTACCAATACCGCTGCTACTACAACTACTACTACAATTAATAATAATAATAATAATAATAATAATAATAATAATAATAATAATAATGTAATTTTTTCATTCATTTCTGAAAAAGTGGTACTAGTGAGATTTGACTGAGTCTGGATATACAATGTGCCAAGATACCATTTTTGTAAACTAGTGAAACATGTCAGAGACATCATGAGGGGGAGGATAGTGACGAGATAAGAACTGCAGACATAGATAATGGAAAGCTGCCATGTTGCTCTTCTGGATAAATAATGTGGGGGTATGTTAACTCCAAGTAAATCAAAGCAACAATGAACATGCTGTATCTAGCTCTAACACAACAACAACAACCCGTCTATACAACATTATCTTTTCATAGTTATGAGGTAAGTCACTCCCCCGTCTGTGCAGAAATAAACTCCCCACTAAATGGTCATGTATAGACGGTGAGCAACAGGCTACTTCAAAGCGCATGACTGGATGCAGTCCCGGTGAGGCCCTGTGGAGGAGCTGCCGGACACTCACCCCGCCGCTGCCCTTCCGCGCCGTCCGCGGTGTTTGCGTCAACACTGTGCGCAGGCGCATCACTCGCAGCGCGGTGGACGTGTGGCTGCTGCTCGTTTCCCGGCTGAGGCTGCTCTGGGGTCTGGCCAAGGCCCCTGGCTCGTACAGCGGCACAGTCACCGGGAGCTTTCTCGCTTTGCAGGATTAATGGTGTTGGCACCCGGCTGACCAGGAGCGCTTTCTGGAGAGGCCTAAGAAGCTGGCCTTCCCGGCAATGAAGGATGACGTAGCGGCACACATAAAGTTATTAATAATAACAGTGGTGATAATAATTATAATCATCATTGTCATTGTCACATACTGTAATATTATCAACTCTGAGCTACATATACGTCGTTTTCTGATTTTATTTCACATTGTTATTATTATTATTATTATTATTATTATTATTATTATTATTATTATTATTATTATTATTACGACCCTCACCCCGGAGTTATCATTAGTACGCGACCGTTCATATACAGGAAGTGCCTGAGTTGAATGGCTGGAAGTCCTTAGTGGTGATTGGCTAGCGGCGGTATGAGTCACTGCTGATTGGCTATCGCCGGTAGGACTCATTTCTGATTGGCTATCGACCATATAAAGATACAAGGCTCTGCGCGTAGAATGTGATTTTGAATTTAACGCCGTCGTTTCCAATGGGGTCTTTGGTGTTTTCGTTTTATTATAAATCAGTAATTTTCATCATGAACATCCAAGACGCTCAAGTAACCATTGGCAGGAGTTAGTGCTTATGAAGAATAATACGCATAACCAAGATCTTGCAAGAGGACAGGACAGCCCAACAAGAGAGCCGACTCACAGTTGGTGTGTGGGGCCTCCGTCCCCAGGATGCTGTGAGTGAATCTCCCCGTCAACACAGCATGTCACTGCAGCGTCGTCACAGACTCATCATGAAAATAGTGATCAAGATCTTGCAAGATCTTGTTCGCACACGCAGACTCAATAATATGAAACCTTTCCTGCTCAGACAGAACATGTGTTCTGCAGTTCAGCAGGCAGACCTGAAATCAGTTGCAACAGACCACAGACCTGTCTGGTAGGCAGAAAAGGACATACTTGTTAAAATGGTGATGGGGAAGTAATCAGATTTTGTACCCTGAGCCTAATTTTCCTAAGAGGACACATGTTCTGCACACTGGAGCAGACATGGCCCGGCCCATATGTTTTGTAATGAAGTCCCAGTCTGTCTAGGAAGGGGGGGAGGGCCAAAGAGATTCACAGGCAGGAGAACACATAAGGGAGGACACAGTGGCGACTGGGTATCATGGAATGATTTATATTAATTGCTAGAGCTAATCTAGTAGATGGAAGTAATAAAGAAAAGTGCTAATCAATAAATTCCATTTTTGAAGTTCATTTTTATTACTTTTTTTTTTTAAGAAGGCATCTCCTTTCCTGGCATTTGACAGATGTCTTTAAATATTTATCAGCCAGACGGAAAACTAATCAAGTGCTGCTGCTTGTTACAAAGCAAGGGGAAACAGCAGGCATCGGACTGAATACACTCTCACTGATGCACTGTACAGTGACTGTGGACTTTCAGAATCATATTTGCAGTCATAATTAGGGCCAATGTTTGTTTTCTTCACATACCGTATAACTCCAGGATGTCCATTGAGCCGAATCACATAATTGCTTCCAGTCGGGAGGTATACAAGAGTGCTTGATTTGGCGACGTATTCTATACTCAATATCAATATCTCTGCTGAAAACTATACTTAAAAACATGTTTGGTTTAACAGCAACAGTTTTCTGCAGGGTAACTGCGACTCTGGACAGCGGGGTTTCCAAGCAGTTAGGCAAGCCCTCAAGTCATACCTGTTAGCTCACCACGGCTAGATAAATATTGCAAACCTTCCTCAGCTGCCCTGTCTTTATTCACTGTCCCAGAGTCTTTAGGGGATTTCTCCTGGAATGTAATTTCATGTATTCCTAAATAAGCTTTTAATTGCATTTTAATAGGTAATTAACAGTGCCATAAATCAATAAGAGGTATTGTGTAGATGAATCCATAGCAGATTTAGTAGGAACTGTCACAATCTCAGCGTCAGAGTGGAAGTGGCAGGTAAAGGCCTTCCATTTCCTCAGTTGAGCACCTTGGGAACTTGACGCCCACGGAGAAGGCAGATGCTGTTATTAACTGAGGCATGCCGATTTCCGACACTCATTGAAAGTAGTTTCTAGTTTCAAAAACATTTCCTCTTTCCAAAAAGAACAGCTAAGTGAGGCAATGTTTGCACTCATGTATGTACAAAATCTTGCTTTGTGCCCCCACCCCACCCCCCAAAATAAGCCATAAAGTTTGGAAATACACTATAACTTAATCAGTACGGCATGCTTGCAGAAAGGCACACTTCATGTAATTGCTATGGCTTATTAGAGATTCATATAATTCCACAGTGTGATTAGAAGCGTTATCTGCCCTTCGTGAAGCATTATCTCAATGAGCAAGTGCAGTCTTTCATACGACAGGTTGCAGTCCTTGGAGGCTGAGAACACTGCATTCAGTTTGTATAAATGCAACATATTGGTTTTCCACATGGGATGCTTCCTTCCCACTCCTTGAACGTAGGTGGGTTTGTGTTTTCGGATGACTAACTCAATCCATTATGAAAACCGAACCCCGTCCCTGGTGTATTCCAGCTGTTCTGGAGGGATTTAGTTCTTGATGCCGTCTCCTCAGTGGGGCTGCTTCAGGCAGTGCCCGTTGCGAGCACAGTGTGTTTCAGAAGGGACATTACAGACTTGAGAGAGCTGGAGGCACTCAGAAGCATCTCAGTGGGATCAGCTGGCCCATGGTCGATGGCATCCATTAGAGCCAGCTCCCCACAGCTGCCAGGTCAGCTGTGCTAATTAGACATGCATTCTGTGAGTGAATACGAAGGCTGCATCGTGCTGTCTTAATTAACTAACACTCTCCCGGCTGCACTTTACAACACAACCCCTCCACACCCCCACGCTACTGCATCTGTCTTCTCATTACCTCCAGTTTAGGAAGTTCCGACCACTCGCACACTTATGTCTCCTCGTTCTTTCCCTCATTCTTTCTTTCTTTCTTTCTTTCTCTTTATTGACATTGTTTTCTGTTGGAGACAATACCACACATTAATGTTAATGGTGACCTATGGAGGCTTGTGTTTGATGAAAGATTGAGGTGGCAGCATAACAAGAATACGTTTTGGCATTTTTATCCCAGCGAGAGCAGATCATACCGTCGTACCGTGTGGCATAAATCAGATGAAGACATGCTGGAGCTTTTAGATCTTCCAGCTTTACATATAAATTGAAATTACATTAAACATTTTTCGTACTCCCTTTTTTAGTCGCAGTTTATGTTTTCTTCCCCATTATCATTCCGGTTCCTTGGGAGGAACAGCGCTGAGAGTGGTACGACTCGCATGAAAAACAAACAAACAAACAAACAAAAAAAGCTATTACTTTTTTTTCCTGATTTTTTTTTTTTTTTTTTCACGAGCTATGTGTCAGTTTCCAGATTAATGATACAATCTAGCACAGCAATTCTATAATGGGTAATGGGAGCATTCTGAGTAAGTGGGGGGATTCACTGAAGTGTCATTGAAACATTGCAAAACTTTCGATAAAAGCAGAGACGTGGCTTCTAAAAGTGAGACCATGAGGCTTCTAAAAAGACATGGCGGTATGTTCTAAGGCATCTGTGGTCACTTAGTCTGACTTAGCCAGTTTCCATTAGCATTCCACCTGCTAATGAGCCCAATACGGATGTTCACTCTCTTTTTCCTCTGCATAAAAGGAATCCCTGTAGACTACACTCTTACACAAATGCATAGACACACGCATGTGTACGCACACACATGCACTCCCTACACACACACACACACAAACAGAGAAAGAAACAGGAAAAATAAATTTGCATAATTAATTCATCTGCAAGAGAAAGCAATTTCTATGCAAAATAAAACACCAGATAGCCATTAGCCATTTTTTTTGCGATAGAAATAATTATACACACACACACCATACACACACACACACAATATATATATATATATATATATATATATATGTCTATTTCTGGAAATACCAATCAAGTAAATGAGCAGTACGTTGTAATTTGCTCAGTTGCTCATATTAGGCTTTGCATCTTCAGTGGGTATTTATTACTTTATTCATAACACAGAATACTGCTCTAAATGTCCAGTAATGATTCAGAATATGAATTCAGTTTCACAGTTACAAAGAACTTATAGGAATATTAGAAATATTATTCACATAGTGTTAGTCTGTACCGCATACAGTTCCAAAAGTGTTGTCTAACAGGGTTCATTGTGTGTAAAATGAGACTGTTACGATGATGTCATTCCCTCTGGACATGGTAGAGAATTCCTGTCCCCTGGGACCTTTGGTGTTTGTGCACAACAGGTTCGCCTGAGACAGCGGTTGGAATCTGAGAGGGGTCTGACTGCAAGGTAACTTCCTTGCAAAGTTTTATTTCAATTAAAGAATGAAATACAAAGGTATTACAAACACCACATCACCGCATGATGAAGAGAGTTGGACACGGATTTCAAAGTGCTTGCTCACATTGCCTGAGAAAGAACCTTCCAGCTCGAAATATAGAATTCCTCTTTTTCCTTTAAAGCAAAATAGAACCCCATAAGCATCTGGGGGCGGACAATTTTTAAGTTCGGTTGGACAGTCGATTCCTATGTGGGCCGGTTGCCCCGTGTAGACACCCGGGTCGCACATCGCCAACACCCCCCCCCGGCCACACTTTGTTGGCACCCAGAACCACACATAGCCAACAACGCCCCCCCTTCCCAGGCTGCACTTCGTTGGAACCCAGAACTGCACATCGCCAACCAACACCCTACCCCATCCCCCCAGGCCACACTTCGTCGGCACCCAGAACACTTTTGGGACCCAGACTTCTCCAGCCATTTCCCCCTGGGTAAAGGTCCAGGGCTGTATTTTGGTCCCAGTCCGCCCCTGCCCATAAGTTAGGAAAAGTCAATATACCTGATTATTCTCTTATCTCCTTCATTCGATTGCAGATCTCATACGAATGGACAAAACCAGAGAACATGTTTCATTGTGGGTATCCATCAACAATAAAGGTAGGAACCAACAAAAGAACAGAAAACATTTTAAGAGACAAACTATTAATTATTGAAAGCCATTAAATTGCCTGGGAGTTGGTATTATCTTGCTTGCTTGGCCTAAAACAACATGGCCAGGGCTTCACCAGCTGCAGTAAGATGAAAGCCAGGTCTCACACCCAGCAAGCGACTGCATTAATCCATCATATTAGGAGAGTTACATAAATCATTAATAAACAGTACGCTGCAGTGGATAATTAACTCATTTTGTGCTCCTGGCTTGAGCGATGCCTGAAGCACTGCTGAGAAGCTTAAGGGGAATGGACCCTGAAATCCAAAGCAGCACCATCGTACTTAACTGGACTCTGTCCAAGAGAACAGAATTTATTGAGATCCCACATGGCACCACATCAAGCAGAAAATGACATTCATGTGCAGATCAACACTGCCATGGACCAACATACGCTCCGTACTTTGTTTTCTAACTCGATTAGGCAGGTTTAGTCACTTAATGTAGCAGACTGGTAAATTACATACTAGCCATTCTTAGGGGAACATACTTCATCACAATTTGCTAAGAAGAACAATGTTAAAGTACTTTAAATGCACTCAGCTGGACTTGTTCCATGAGTGATACTGATGTTTCACATTCAGTTTCTACAGTGATCAATAGTTTGCACTTCATTGCCAAGATCTATGGGCTCCTTAAACTGGTTGAAAAATGTTGTGGATGAAGGATGAATCAATTCATTTTCAAAAGTTCTATAATTATGTATGGATAATAATTTCAAATATTTTACAATGGCAACAAAGTAAGATATAATAATAGAGATATGAGACACATTTTGGGAATGGACTTTGGTAGGTGTTCAAAATCAACCTTTCCAAGCAACGTGTTATTGATTTCAAGGAGGTGATAAGCTCTAAAGGTACCATGTACATGCATTTCTTGCCTAGGTGTACATTTCAATGATCAGATAAAACTCAGTCAGCAGGGTAACCGTCGGCTATTAGTCTTGCATGGATGCTAACTCCTCATCCAGACAACGTGCACACCACTGACATTAACTTCCATGTGCACTGAAAGGATATGGTCTAAACTAGTCTCTTACACACCTTGAAGTTTACTCTGTGAAAACAGAGCCACCCAGTTCACACCTCACTTTTTACATTCCTAAAGAGGCAGCTTGGGCCTCCTGCATTTGATTGATGTCCTTGGAAAAGTACAGCGATTTCCCGTACTAGGCTGATCGCAACCCTTAGCCTAAACAAACCCAACCTAACCCTGTGTGTTGCTTCAGTCTTATACGTACTTAATTTAAAAAGAAAGATACAAAAAAAAATCTGGAGACAACACATAATAACTAGACAAACAGCTGGCTATACTTAATGTCTGTGTGTCATTTTGGTTTTGTTTCAATGACTGAAGTGCATTCTACATATATGACTGCAGTTTTCTGAAGCCCAAGCCATGCTTTGTGACATCGAAAGAGTTTGTGCCGGTTCCCATGAAGTGTGTCATAGTTTTTCCAAGGTCTGAGTAAACAAAAAGCCCTTTTTCCCCCCTCCTCTACCGAAAGATAATGTTTCCGCTCTGGACATACCCACAATGAGGGAGTTATGAATCACATGGTATTGATTTCATCTTCATGATGTTCGGAAGCCTGAGTAACATAGTAGCCAGGAACTAAAGAGCGTTTTTAGGAATTATTACAAATAAATTGTGGCACCAAACCTTTAATCCCAGGCTCTGATCCTATTCAGATATCTGTCACTTAACAAAATTGGTCTCTCAAGGCTCTCAGGAAGTACAAGAGTTTAAAATGGCAAAAATAGGTAATGACCATGACTTGTTTCAAACCCCACACTGTGAAATAGGAAGGAAACAATTAGCTGTTTTGGGGGGTTTACAGGGTGGAAGTGAGATTTGGGATTGTAGTTATCTGTTTCAGTCACAGCTCTCAAGATTAGCAATGAAATTGGAGAGGGTGGATCAGCAGTAATTACAGACTGACTGCAGGGTTCTTTTTAAGGTCATAACATTCACCTTATTTTGTGTCACTTCTGAAATTGATCACGGGACAAGCAAAGGAAACTAATATGAACACAGCAACAGCAAAGGTATTCTCCAGGGAAGAGGTTTAATAAACCACAGTGAAGATAACAAAGAAGGAGGCAGGGAAACATCTGCCAAATTGGAAACTCCAGCACATATCAGGAGTCTATCGCAGATTTCTTTTAGGTTTTAAAAAGAAAGAAATTGTTAACTACATGTTGTTGGTTATTATTAGTGGTACCTACCAATTATTTTATTTGATGCTGTTACGTACCATGTGCACCGGAACAGGGGAACCCAGTTGGGGTACTGGTGAGATGGTCAAGACAGGCGGGGGTCGGATATCTATAGGACACTGTGGTAAGGCAAAGAGGTTGTGGTCATGGGCAAGGGTCAGGCGATCAGGCAAACGGGAGGAGCAAGGTCGTGGTCAGGATGTCAAGGAAACAAGGTACAGGGAGCCTGCTCAGAGATGTAGCTAACACTGATAAAACTTTGTGACTTGGGACAGACAGTGAGGGGTTTATATGGGGACAAGAGGGAAGCAAGGAACAAGTTTTGGGAGGTGCATGGCAAATGGGGGCAGAGAGTGATTGACAAGTGTTCAGGAATGTTGATTGACTGATTGAATGAAGGGAGCTGGGAGAAGTGACTGGTAAGGAAGGTTGATGGTGACATGGGTAAAGTGGAAGTGCTTGGACTGGGAGAAGTGTGCTGGTCTGTGGCCGTGACATTACCCCCTCCTCCACGATCGGCAGTCCAATGAATGCCATCTTCCATTCATCCCCCTCTTGAATCCGGATGAGGTTGTATGCGCTGCGCAAGTCCATTTTGGTGAAGTAGCGGGCTCCTCTTAGTTGCTCCAGGGCAGCGGGCACTGGTACTTCACCATCACTGCTGTGAGCCCCCTGTAAATTAATGCAGGGCTGAAGACCGCCAATCATTCTTGGAAACTAAAAAGAAGCTGGCGGCGGCAGGTGATGTGGACAGACAGATGATTCCCAGGTCCAGAGCCTCCCTGATGTACTCCTCCATGGCCTGTGACTCTGGGAGAGAGAGGGTAAATGCACCCTCTGGAAGGAGAGGTGCCCGAAAGGAGGTCAATGGCACAGTCCCCAGGGACATCAAGCCTGGGTCCTGCTGAACACCGCCACCAGGTCGGCATATTCGGGGGGGTGGGGAGTGATCTGTGTCAGAGCAGAGAGAAGGGGTCTCTCGATGCGTGTCGCCCGGCAGGGGTGAGACAGGCATGGGGAGAAACAGCTCTGCCCCCCGGATATTATGTTCCCATGAGTCCAGGAGATGACTGGGTTGTGTGAAGTGAGCCACGGTAGGCCAAGAATGATTGTTAACAGCCCAGACATGGAGAGGAGGCACACACGGTGAGAGAGGGATGTGGCGTTTCATCACCGTCACCCGTTTATGAAATTCCCCACAGAACAGGAGTCCAGCAGCACATAAGCAAAGACGTGTTTATTGCCAAGCTGGATCCGAGCCTGGACACAACACTGAGCTGGAGTGACAAGCGGACACAGTGTGGCACTCACAGGGTCGGCAGGGGAAGTGACGGGGGAGTCTGGACAACTCGGATACGCAACCCGGAAGTGCCCCGACTGTCCACAATACAGACAGAGGCGCTGCTGTAATCAACTCGCTCTCATCGTGGAACAGCCGTGTTCTGACCAGTGGCATGGACTCTCCCACACACGGGGTTGGGTGCGGGGCCGAGGCTGGCAGGCGGACGAGACACAGCAGGAGGGGACTGGATTCCTCTTGTCTTCATCAGGTTGTCCATCCTGACTGCCAGCTGGATGAAGCTTTCACGCCTCCAGGGTCCAGTCCACGACAAAACACAGTGAGCCGATGGACCCCATAGTCATACAATTGGAGGCTTTTTCAAAACAATGAGAATTTCTCTCTGGGAAAGTAGAGCAAATTCCAACCCTTCTGCATCTTCATACATAATATTTCACAATTTATGATTTTAATAGAGCGTTGTCTTCTCTGCAGTTAACTTCTTGATCTACTGCCGCACTTCAGGAAGATTACATTTTTTAAGACCTCTACTCGAACAAGTAATGATATTTTAAATCAATGGTAGGTTGGAATAATTACTTTTGTGTGTCTGGGGTTCTGCATTCCTCTCCCTCAGATACTGTCTGACTGTGCATTTTCAAAACGTTCTGTCTTTCAACACGCTTTGAAATTGAGACATCTTTTAGTTTGGAAAATACAGAGGCACTTCCCTGCATTTGTTTTTGATTTTAGAGATGGAATTCGATTTGGACTTTATTGCAGTTTTTGCCACTCACCGAGCTGACACATGAAGTACACGCAAGAAGGATTTGTTGACAGATTTTGGAAGGCAGATAGAGGTATTAAAAATAAATACATACATATTCTTTAAAGATTTTCATTGACAGCTGTTGAGATATCCATGGCCCTGGTATTTATTTATCATTCTGAGTTGTGCTGTCAAACAGAAAACTAGGACCCTGATTTTATGGTGTAACACGTTGAAACACGTTTATTCTTTTTTATCTAGAGAATTTCTTCTGTCATTTTACCAGAGCTGATAATTAGGAGGTAATACAAATTCAGAAAAGAATGTGGAGCCACTGATTGCTGGTACATAACATGAGCATACTTCTCATTAATTCTAACATGAATTGAAAGACCGGTTAAGAACCATACCAAGGCCTTCAAATCTGAAAGAGAATATTTACTTTTACCTGCTTTCTTTTTAAGGTTATAGGAAAGACTTTAACATAAATCAAATAGTAACATACTCTATATCGGAAGTTGCATAAATGGTACGGACCTTAAGCCTGCACTGTTTTATATTCCAGTGAAAAGAGACATAAAAATGCTTTGCATCTCTCTGGACCCATTATAATGGTCTTCCTTGTTACACTGTCACACTGTACACCAGTGGATATGTGCTCTAAATTATAATAAATTAATACTTTGCATAATAATTTACATAAAATTGAAATTCTGAGTTGTTTACTATGCCTTTAAAAATAATTGCATCATTAAGCCATTTGCATTTTCTGTGTTTTCAATTAAAATACATAATAAAATAATGTTTCTGGCAGGCAGAAGTAAAATTCTATCTCTCTCCCTCTCTCTCAATACATATATATATATATATATATATATATATATATATATATATATATAACTTTATAAATATTGCCACCAACATGCTATTTCAAAGGGAGAACAGTTTTAGAGATTCAGGACAGGGCTGTGCACTTCACTTCAGCCACTGCAGCAGAGTCACAAAAGAGCACAACACTGTAGGGATTTTGTTTATACTTTTCAAGTACTTATACGTTCAGATAAAAACAATAAAGGAGACACAATGGCATAGTAAATAAATATTACTGTCAGCATGTTCATAACAAACCATGCAAAGCTTCAGTGAGTCCATTTAGCTTCTAAAACATAGCAAATGTTTTCTGCCTTCAGATGTGATATATATGTTATTCTTCTTGCACTGGACAACACTCCTGTTCACACTGGTGTGGTCAGTATTGTGGTCCAGACTGCATATGTGAACAGCATTTGATTGACATGTGTGGTGCGGAATTTCCCCTCGGCCCGAATAAATTCAGGCTGACCTGTTTAACGAATGTACATCAGAAAACTCAGAGATCTGCCTGAACTGGAGGCCAGAGTTTTTCAAAGAATGGAAATGCAGCACAGAGGGGGTAATTAGGGCTGCACCTGGGTCCTGTGTACTTTGGAAACAGGGTTTTTTTTTTTTTGTAGCAGCAAGGAAGAGGATATAAACAAACTTGAAATGTTGTGAAAAGTTGACTTTTTTCAGCCAATAGCTTGAGGCTAATTCTTAACCTAAAATTATCTTTCATAAATCACATACTACCCTTCAATTACAAAAGAGATGTCAAAGGCAAACACCTCAGCCTCTGTACTATCATACACTGCCTTTTGTCAGTTAAACAACAGTTTACTGCAGTGCTTATTAGAGCAACCTGAATAGTTTGGGCTGGTTGAGCAGTATTTGTGACATGCCTGTCAAAAACCTCAAGCTTCAGTTTATTCATTAAAAAATCTTCTATAAACCTTCAGTTTATTTTTAACTGAAGATGAAGGATACAGATATTGCTGGAGAATATATATAATGATATCAATTATGATCCAATGCTTCCCCTGACATGTTGTTTTTATCTAGGAACAGCTGTTTTGCTCTGTTTTTACAGAAATATCTGAACTCAAGTGAAGAAATTCAGAAACCCACGGTGGTCTGGATTCTCTTGCTCATATAAACATTTTATTTTCCTAGCATTAAATACATAAGAAAGAGGATTAAGTTGTTTCTTCCTCCATCCAGTCTGTAGAATCTGTCTCTGCAGCAAATTGACAGCCTATTTTTGTATCCAGAGGTCCAGCTACCTACAACAAAGCTGCCACCTTCGATAAAATGGTAATCTAAGACTGTATTAAATATATAGAGATACTAATTTCTCTACTACTGTGCAGCTATTTTGTTTTGGATTCCTTAATGCATTTTCAGAAGTGTCATTCCAGCCCCGCTCATGAATGTGAAAATTCCTGTGAAACCCATGACCCTCGATGCAGCTGTGTGCACCACATGCTTCTTGTGGCTGCCATTGGCAATCGGCTGAGCGCTGGTGAACATGGGTGGATTGGAGTTGACTGAGGAATCCCTGTCTCCCACTCTAATGTTTTCTGGTGTTATCAGTCCATTCCCTTATGTGTAGAGATGCACAATGTGTTCACAGGGAAGTGTTGTATTCTCTTTCCATAAGCACGAAGCTCTCTCTTACCTTCGTGATTCACAGAATGGGCTGGAACTCAAACTACACAGTATGCCACTCATTCATGGCAAAGGTTCACAAGGGCAAGAAGAGAAACGGCCTCCCAATCAATTACGGCACCCTGTTCACAGACTCACTCATCCTGTGTGCCTACCAGAGAAGCACACATCAATGAGATTGCGTAGCTTGGCACAAAGTGATTACATAATGAGGGATCTTGCAAACCACAAAGCCTATTAGATACCATCCCGGCCAGCCCATCCTTTCGATTCCATCAGACATTATTATCCAGAGTCTCAATTTTCTGATGATGTTCAGGATGTTCAATCAGTTTCCACCAATGTTGGAATGTGAAGAATCACTCAAAGACACAGGCATTTCCACCAGTGTTAATAATATATAAGAGGGTATTTAACAAAAAGCACTTCAAATCTCCTCATTCTCACTTGATTAAAAAACACAATGAATATAAAGGCTACTCCATTGCCACCTAGTGGTGAATATGTAACAATCCTTTAAATGTACAATAACGAAATAACGGCATTGAAAAATGAAATGAAATTAAATGAAATGAAAAATTTCAGCTTCACAAAATCTGAGAGATATTTTATGACAACGTAAAACAAGTAAATTATACAGTTCATTTTATACATTAATTGGTATTGGGAAGGTAATAACAGATATATACAGCTTTGGAAAAAATGAAGAGACCACTTAACATTGATTTCTGAGAGCTGTATATAACACACCAAAATATGTGACATCATTGAATTAGTGAAAATATTAAAATGGCAATGGACACTACAAGAAAAACAGATCAAAGATGGACAAAGGAAGTTATTGAATGGAAACCAAGAGATTAAAAAAAACAGAAGACGACAAACATACAAGATGGGAAGATTAAATCATATACTTTGCAGGTGTGACATGGAAAAGAGACACTATAGATTGAAGCAAGTGGGAACATCTTGGGGAGCCTTCATCCAGCAGTGGATCGATATAGGCCAATGGTGATATATATATATATATATATATATAGATGCATTGCTTAGATGCATTTTCTTATTTTAAAGGACTGGGTAAGTTTATCACGTTTTTACTTACTAGGAACTACTAGGAACAAAATTCATGCCAGCAGAAATTAAGTTTTGCAAGGCTGATTTTAAATTGAGATTATTGTGCCTACATTAAGTGAAGAAGAAAAACAGATTATTTTTTTCTCTCTCTCCTATTTAGAAAACACTTTTATTAAAATAACAGCCTGAAATCTCATTGGGAGTTATTTCTACTTAAAAAATGCTGGATCTGACTGACTTTATGTACATTTCTTTCTTTATAAACACATTTTTGTTCCCCCCAGTGTGCATAATAACCCAGCAATGATATCATCCCCCTTCTCTTTATACAGCCATTACTCAATGTCAATTATAAAGCCTATATGACGGCTGAGACTAATGAAAAAAAATACAACATTAGGTCTTTAAGTGCAAACTGTAAGTTCTGTTATGATTAGCAAGAGATATATCAAATTAATCACAGACCGCAGAAAGAAAGTTACTCTGAGATTCGTAGGATGAAAATAGCTTGCTTATCTTTTAATGCCATAAAGTTTAAAAATATATCATGTACCCCCACACTCAAACACACACACATCAGGAAACACTTTAGAAGGCTGTAAGATAAAGGCCTTGTATGAATACAAAATTAACCATTCACAATGCAGAAAGTCGCTTGATTAGAATGTATTTTGTATGAATTAAAGTGAAGCAAAACCACAGTGAAGGAACAGAAATCCCAAGACAGAGTTTTATAATGGTCACTGATCAGCACAAGGAAGAACAAGGAAAAGGTGATAAATCATACAAAAATATGGTGATTACACAGAGAAAAATATCAATTATATATCAATCTGTTCTTCACCTCTATTTTTATAAACAGTCATCAATTTAAGTGCTTATTGCTTACAAATGTGGGATTGTAAAGTACTTTGTACTGTATAAGATTATCTCTTTAAGTGTTTTGTATTGGAAATATGATCTCAGTAAGAACTCAGGGAATTAGAGTGATGCACTGAAGAGGAGGTATCCATTTTAAACCATCGTAAAATTTTAATACAACAGACACAACAGTCTTTCACTTTTGCCCTTTGCAACATGAACAGGAAAGATGCAATCACATTAATTATGCACTGTTTTAAGTATCGGCCAGTCAGATCATATTCCAGATGAGTTTAAGTGGTATGAGAGTGATCTGGCATTTTAATTGAGATTAAAAACAACAAAAGCGATTATTAAACTAAACTGCAAAATGTATTTAATGATGTTTTACTGGCTCAGCTCATGTGGTTTGATGTATCTGAAAACATCTTCCAGTATGTCAACTGATAGTGAGGCCCATTAGTTCTCTGAGAAGGAGTGCTTTTAATTGGCAGCTACAAATTATTGAGCTGCAATTATGACAGCAATCAAAATGGAAGTCCCCTTTCCCCCCCAAATCGATATTGTTCCTTGCAACAATACAAGATGAACATAACAGGCAATCCAATAGCTATACACAGTCACAGAAAAGTCATTAGCTTTTAATGGGGAAAAAAACACAGTATCCAATGAAATGGTATATAATACACTGACAGCTTGCACAGTTTGTGCTAAAACAACGGCCACAACTGTTACCACCATGGCACCAAATGGTCACTCAGTCTGTCTGTGTCGGACTCGGCATCTTTGAATTAGATATGCAGAGTGTTCCCTTCATCTGTGCTCCCAGAGGACAATCTGCTTGGCTTTTCACTCAATTTTCTGTACCTCTCATAGGTCCTGTAATCAATTCCTGCTGCCCTGCACTGACATGCAAAAAGCAATCTCAAATCTCTATTACATAACGCTGCTATCTTCTTGATGTGGCACTGTTTTTGTACCTTCCTGCCAGACCGTATGATGCTTTTTACCGAGCATCTAAGGATGACTGGGACGTTGTGTTGGGCATATTTATTTGATGTAGTCTTCCAGTTCTTCGGGTCTCTGCTGAGTACTTTCCTATGTAATGGAAGGAAACTAATTTGAAGAAAGAGAAAAAAAAGGCTGATGTATGCATTGATCTCGTCTGCTCTGTGTATAAGGTGGTACAGCTCTATCCTTGGGCGACAAATAAATGATAGATAAACCTGCTTGGGAAGTTTTATGAAGTCCACCCAATAGCTGATTGATTTAAAGATTAATGGACAAATAAGATAAACTTAATCCAGCTGATTTAAATACACCGCAGGATTGTTTTGCAGTGCATGCATGGCTCATTAAAACTTCTCAGTTTAACAATACTGTTCTTAGTTGCTGGTTCATTAATCACTTTGGTGCCCATTTAGCAGATCAATGTTTTGCCCTCTCTTCTATGTATGCAATAAACCTTAATGTCTAAAGGAAAAAAATAATTGTATTTTAACTTTCCCATCTAGTTAGTATTAGTTAACTTCAGATCTTCAGTGACTTTCCAATTATTATTATTATTATTATTATTATTATTATTATTATTATTATTATTATTATTATTATTATTATATGTAGCTTTATCATAGAGGCAGCCATGTCAGAATAGTTTTCTCTCTGGTTATTACATGATCTGTTAATAAATCTCTGTTTCTGTACTATGCAAATACATATTTTTTAAACCTAGCAGTACAAAATTGGAATAATATGTCTTTTAAAGCCAATATGCAATCATGTTTGAATACAATAGAGATTTTGTTTAGAACAGAGCAAGACATTGTTCAGGATTAATGCTTTCAATTAGTTTGTGTCCAATTGTAAGCTCAGGGGGAGGAGTGTGTGTGTGTGGGGGGGTGTTGCTTAATTGAAATGGGTATCAGTTGGTGTTGCTTTGTGATTCCGCAACAGAATTAAAGGACATATTAAGAGAGAATAAAGTACATTTGCAATTTGGAGCTGTTTTTTAATAATGTTCATGCGCTACCCAACTGGAATTAGCAAATTATCATCTTCCAAAATACTTGTTGATAACCGGGGGGGGCAACTGTAAAGGGATATTATTAACGAGGCATTTTTAGAAGCTCATTTGCTTTCAGGCACACACCAGGTCCTCTCCAGAGTGAAGTTATTACAATAGCTATAGTTCAATCTGAGCTTTACTGTGATTTGCTGATTTTTTTTTTCTTAAATCAAGAAGAAACCTATAACCCCCCCTCACTGACAAATTACTGTCTCCTAAGCACTTTGTTTAGCACTTCCCCTGTAACCTTTAGAAAATAATATGATTGTTGTTGTTGCTGATAATTATAAGAATGGTTATCATTGTTTTTTTAAATACTAAACATGTGGAGCATTTTTACTTTATAAAGTATTTTACGTAGCACATAGGAGCACCTAGTGGAGCACTAATTATTGCAGTTCTGATTAATATGGTGGCATTTCTCTGATGAACTGTGCAGTTTATCACAGTAAAGTGAAGCAAAACACAGACACACCGTGGTAAAGCACAAGAGGCAGGTAAACCATGATGGAAACCATATGCAGTTCAGGGAGCAACCTGCAAAATTATGATACAAATCCATGGAGGTAAAGTCTCAAAAGGCATATTATTACTTCTTAGACGAAACAGTCAAGTCCCTGGGAGTTCAGTTGGAACATGATATGAATTTATATTTTATTTTCCTCCTGCGGACTCAAGCCTACATTTCTAAAAGGTAGTAAGAAATTAGATGAAAGCAGAAGAATAAACATTAGAAATCTTGTAGTCAATCTTTGCTCTGCTGTACAGTTTTTAATTGTGTTTGGAATGCAGTTTGGAGTGAAGGATTTTACAGAAATTATTCATAATTATCATCTCCAAGATAGTTCTGCCATAGTCCAATCAAATAGCTTGTTCATTTATCAGAGTTAACCAATATTATTTTTTTCTCTCACAAAGAAAATACAAAGAAAAGAACAAATGTTAAAAACTTTTGTTTAGATCTTTCCAGAAATACCACAGAAGTCTAATATAGAGAATTGATATTCTTTGGGTTGTCGAATGCTTTGAGTTAATGCAGTGCAAAGCCTTGTAAACAACCATTCCACAGAAATTCATCACTCTTGGTAGAAGCGTTTTATCTCTTGCTGAAGATGTCGTTGCCAGGAGAATTAAATGAATGCGGATAAACTATTCCCCAGTTTTTCATCAGGACACACGGTGACATTCCCCCTGTTTCCTCTGCTTTGGCTGGGAAAGACAAAGATGGCCTCAGAGGCAAAACGGCACCTTTTTAATTACACTGAAAGGTAGGCTGGGCTGTACGTCAAGAAAAGGGCACAGAAAATCTCACTTACTCCCGCTGAAAAGGTTCACCTGCCAGGGGATATTTATGGGCTAGCACAACAATACATGCATGATCCTTTTTTTACATGTTTTAATATGATGGGCAATTTGAAGAGCATGCTGATACGAAGGGAGAGAGAGAGAGGGGGGAAAAAGAGAGGGAAAGGAGATTTACGACATCTAATTTACTTAGCTGCTGAAATGGATGTATGCCCCATGCAGCACATTTATTAGGGTTTGCTGTTTTCAAAATGCTGTTGACCTTCCGTCCTGTGTGAGGGTGCTGGAGCAGTCTTCCCATTTCTTTTTACATCAAATACATAATTTATTTCTCATATTTTGTATAGAGAATAACATTGTGTAATATTAAAAGACACACAGCTGTTGATGAAGGTATCTAAACAAGTTCCCAGAGTCCCGTCTGATAGCCTGGCCTGATCCTTTGGCCGCTGTAATGATGTATATTGATGAGATACTGCAGAATGGCTTTACACTAAGGAAACCTTGTTCACTCCATACAAAATGTATAGGATGGGCATTTCACCTACAGGGGAAAATAGACAGCATACACAACCAACACAGTACCTCCTTTTATTGTGTATCTTTTGTGGTGCAGCTGTATAATAATACTGATCCTACTGGCTGCAGGCTATTCTGCTGTATTTGTTGATATCCTGTCTTATATTAACAGAAGAAAAAGAGTGGTCTTTTGGAGCCTTGTCTTCTTTTGCACTCTTTAAAGTAAATCACAATAAAATAAATAAATTAAAAGATAAGAGGAATACAAAATGATCCACATGGAAGTCTTGATAAAGGCGCTATTGCTTGGGCTCTGCAACTAAGAATAACCTAAAATCTCACGCTCCACCAGAAACGTTAGCGCTCCTCAGTACAAAGACTGGATCCATTACTGTGATATACAATTCGGAAGCATCACAAGCGAGAGGGAACTTCTATCCTCCGCTCCAATCACTCAGTCGTGGGCTTCTAAGAGCACAAAAGGAGAATTACACCCTTATAGTCAAAGGCTTCTGCTACATGGCATTTTTTTTTTTTCTCCTTGGATCCCAAATGTAATGTTGTGAAAGTGAATGCAAATTAATCTCAAAATGTTTTTTTAAGAAACAGATTTTCATCTTATTCCTACTTTTTGAGATTTGAGCAGATGCATACTGCAAGGAAGAGCCATGGAAGAAAATGCAGTTTATCAGACTTGGTTGTGTTTTGTTTTTTTGTTTTGTAGCCAGAAACACACTGATAATGAGGATGAGCAATAGATTAATTAAACCTGTATGTTTTCCTGATGCTGCATGCATGACATCTCAATACAATGAAGCTGTTTCACAAATAAAAAAGGTCACATCAGATGTCAAAGTCATAAAAGAAACATGCTAGTGTCAGCTCTGCAAGGTAGATTTGGAGCACGCTGGCTAGCATTCATGTACCCAAGACTAAAACTGATTGCAACAAAGCTCAACAATGCAATTCACTGTTATTTAAGTAAACTGGCAATTAGGAGCATTTTCACAGAGTATCTATTACAGACAGATAGCCTGTCAGAAGAAAAATGATTTCATTTCCCACCCTGACAGTGATTAATGAAGTGTGAAAATACAAAGAGCTACAGGCAATATGTTTAAATCAAACTTACATAAAGGGCTGACTTAAAGAAAATATACTTGACTTTGTTGCTACACAGGTATCTAGACTGTGTCTGTAAAACCTGGATTATTCACGCTCAATTAACCATGCATTCTTCCTGGTCCCCTATTGAAAATGGATGTCAAAGAAGGGTAATTATGAATACCTGCGTTCTGATGTGTTGTTACAGATTTTTGTAAATATGTCGTGAGCTTATACCCACAATTTAAAATAAAAAATGTAAGCACTTATTTAAACAATGAGAACGCCCCAAACCAAAACACCAGGCTTATTCCTAAAACACACAGGCAGATATTAAAATATAACCCAAAGCTTCAACTTTTCTGAATAAAATGTGCAGAGGGGATAACCTCATCTTACTTCAATCTATATACATATACACATCCTGCAATCCTGTTTAATATGTTGAGAAATATTGCTTCAGGAAATCAGGCAGAGAACAAAAATACAACTACATTTCCCTACAAGTTCATCAAGGCGCTGCTATGAATTTCAATATTTTCTGTATCACAAAACAAGAGAGTAAGCATCACTGGCATATTGTTCTGTTATATGATAGGTTTAGTTAAATGTTTTTGATTTTAGTACAAGACAATTCATTTTATTAAAAATTGTCCTTGTGTTGTGATTTTATTTTGTTCTCTATAGTATTGCATGCCTTTCTTTTGATCTTTTATGCCTCTTCCAGGAATGATGCTTGAGTTAAAATTTCACATAACAAGCCCTCCACCTAGTGGGAGTTTTACACATTACAGAACATCACCTTTTAGTTACACTGTGAAGTATGCTAATCACTATTAATACGTTAATTAACTAAATCTTTTCTTTTTCTTCTTGATTTTAAATTGATATTATTACGTGACTTTTTCTCCTTCTTTATTGCAGACAAAGTACAGGACCTTTGTGAAATATCCGTGTTTTGGCAACAGAGAGTTAATAAATTAATAATCCGCAAGAACAAAAAGTGTCTGAAGTTAAGGCCCATCTCCAGAGAAACTGAGAAAAACGTTAAAAATGCAGGAGACAGAACCTGCCAGCTACTGAGGGGCAAATCTCACTGCAGTAATGCTCTGTGGATGTGTGAGTTTTGAATCACACGTGTAAACAAGAAACATAGCATTGGCAAACTGCTGCAGCATTGTGCATTTTGTACAAAGACGGATACCATTAACCTCACATTTCCAGACAAATATAGTTAAGGTAATTTAATAGATGCACGTTTACCTGAAATGTCTCTATATGTCCTTTATTCATGAGTCCATTCTGCTGCTTTAATGGTGACTCCCAGATTTAGCAACCATTCTTTGAATTATGAATAAGCTTTCATACCATTTGAATAGGGAATTCCATCCTATTGTCTTCCGTTTTTTTAAACAAGGGCTGCCAATCTGAGATGAAAGCCTTCTCCTTTCAAATACTGTGTGTAAAACTGAACAGCTACCCATATCTTGTTACCAGGGAGGTTATTTCGCATATTCATGCTGATGAAGCGAGGCTGTTTTGCATGCAGATCAGCTTACTTTACTGGAAAGTTGTTTCTACAGCGTTTTGAAGATAGAGAAACTTATTTCTCAGTGTAAATATTACCTGTGCATTTAGCTTTGCTGTTGTAGATAATTGCACAATCCAAACTATCCCACAAGACACAAGACGCAGGTGCACGTTTATCCACTCATTGTACACTGTGTTTTAGTTTAAAACGAACAAATAATTGAGAGAGAATTTTACTCTCCTATGATTTATGGCCTAGAACGGGGCTGATCGAATCCAGGACAAACAAGAGACAACCACATGAACGATATACATATTTTAGAGCTGTCTAGGCATCGCCTCGGGTTCTATAACTCAAGTACAACTATCCCTGAGCAATCTATAGCTTTTCAAATCCCTTATTTTTCAGCTCTTTCTTATTTAATACTGACCCCTCTTTTTCCCTTGAATTAGCTTGTTTTTTTTAACAATACTTAATCAAAATGCTACGCTATTTTTGCTGCTTGTTAAACTTTAATATTGCTGTACTGAAATCTAATCTAGGCAGGGGATCTGTGTAGGCCATAGACCTACTATGGGTCTAGCTAGATTAGATCATTAGATCTATCATTAGATAGTTAGATCATAACTATTCTATCAATGCATTTTCACCATGAATACCCCCTGAATATATTCACAATGAATGATGACACAATAGGCCAAAGTAGAAAAGTGCAGCAGAGATAGTACAGGCTTGAGCCATCAACAGAAAAGTTGCATTAAAATTAACAAACCACAATTCAAGGTCTCAATACAAGAAACTTCCATGTTAGTTAATTGATGGGAAGGTTTTATGTTTACAGTAAATTGAACAAATTTGTTCATCAATAGGCTGCTTATTTGGAATAATAAGCTAGATCAATATTTAATTATCTAGCATAGAGAAATATCTCTTTTAAGATGGCAGCAATACCACAATTTTTTTTGGCATTTGCGCTACTTAACTAATTTGTTTTTACAGTAATCAATTGACGTCTAACATTGCGACTGCTTAGCTGAACTGAGGGGGCTTATCCAGCATGGTTTTGCATAATGTGACGGAAGGAGAAAGCTGGGTGTGATAAACCATTAAACTGACTCTTTATCAAAGGCAGTGCATTGTCAGGATGTTTATCTTCCTTAATAAAGACTTAAGGGATTAAAGCGCAGCCTTCCTCCCGACGATGTCAGTGTGTAATATAGAAGCTGGCAGTTTCTTTGATCCTGAGATAGTAATAAAAGGGGTGAAAGTGTTTAATTTGATACTGATGATTAATTTGAAACTGATTAACTTCTAGCCTTGCATCATTACAATGTTGCCTACTGTAAATTTCATGCAACAGAACAAATTTGCTCTTCTCTCCCACCCTTTTGCCATTGGTTGTCTTTGTTTTATCGACTCAAGCCATGTGGAGGAATCAAAATCATACCAAGCACCAGGCCTTTGAAGGTTCCCATACTTTGAAATACCGAAACTTGAACATGTTGTGTTTTTTTCCCCTTTATTTTATTTTTTCTCTGTGTTTTGATCATGTTTATCGGTACTTTTTAACCCCAGAAAACAGATTAATCAAACTCGGACATGATTTGTTAATAGGAGATTCTGACGAAGATTCTGTCAGTTTGATCTGTGCGGGAAAGAAAAGGAAATCTGCATTTTCCTGGTCTCCGGTCTCCGCCTGGCCTTTTTTAAATGCTAGTTCATTTGGAGCAGTGCACCCTGTTATTTTGAATCTGTTTTTGCCGGTGTGCACTTATTAGCCTTTTGGCGGATGTCTGAATGTATATCAGCCGAGGAAAGGGGCTTTGTTTTTATGTCAGATGACAGGTAGAGGATATTACCATGGGCCTTTCAAGATACTGGAGGCCTTGTCAAGAGTGTACAACCCAACTTCCTCTACCCTTTTTGGGACATAAGATTCTGCGCTGGCTCATTGATCATACTCTTATGTCAAAGATATTAAAATACACAAACATGATGTAGCAGCCTACCGTGATCACCAAACCAATTTGTACTGTTGTGTCCACTGTATCTGCTGAGCCACTGTACAGATTACCATTACAAACATTCAAGGTTTGCAGGCTTTAATAAACACACCCCCTGTGGTCATTCAAGCATTTATGAGGAAATTCTACAACATATACACAACTTAAAACGACAAATTATTTGAACACTGAAGCCAATAAACAATATGCCAGAAAGAAGTGTGTAAATATGAAGCCAAATGCATGAACTCTTATTATGTCTGTCAAAGATGGTTGATGAATTGCATTCTATCTAAGGAACAAAAAAAAAGTGTGTTCACAATTATTCCATCAATTAATAAATATAATCAACAAAACATAACAAATAGTCCAGTGGTCACTTAAGATACTTTTCTAGTGCTGGGTTTAAGATTGATCTTTGAGTAAAGCTGGAAAATTGGTGGAGTGAGGGGAACAGGAAGCATTAGTGACTTGCTTTCGGCTACAGTGGAAAAGTTCCTGTTTCGCCTGCCTGACACCTGTTCCTATTTACTCACTGTGGTGAGGTCTGAATCAAGATTAAAATGTTTGACCTTTTCTCTTCTATACTTCTTTGTTTTCAAGATGGCTTTCCCTGCTTGGAAAACATCCCGACCTACTCCCGCTGTGTTCCTGTCTTAGTGCTAGCTCTGCTCATGCCCGGAGGCATTATGGGAGAGCTGATAGAAGCAATACAAAATACAATATTTTATAAAATATTTACTTTTTTATAAACTTTGCTGTACAGCATATTATTAAATGCAATTATTTGTAATATATTGAGATGATTGTTGTTAAATTAGCAATATATACATTTTGAGTATGTATAACTATTTGATCCCACTAATTGTAGTTTCCAATACTTACTGTACAATTTCGACCTCAGCTGCCTTCCTGATTTCACCTGAACTTGGCAACTGCACGTAGCCTAGTTGTAGCAATTCTTTATGTGTTTTCTGTCATGTGTAGCTTTTCAATTAAATTGTCTGAAAGTACAATTTAGCTTTTATTTTTGCTTTTTAATTATTTATTTTGGAGGAGGGTGGGGGTGGAATGGGGGTGTCCAGAGCTCAGTAAACAAGGATTTAGCAAGGTGCTAAGAAACGAAGATGTCAATGTATAGACAAACTAACAACATCTGAATAACACAGCCATGACGAGTCTCAGTACTCCACCAGCAGTGTAATAAGATAGTCACACTAATATAACATGTCTGCAACATATAACGGCTAATATAAACAAGTCTTATGATGGCAAAAATTTAGTTAGGAAACATTTTCTTCATGCCCGTTGCTTGCTTGGTTTTTTGGTAAAACATGTAGGCCATAGCTATCATTGTAATGGAGATCAGAGCCAGGAAAGCCACCGCTATTCCCAGACCGACAGAGATGCTCGAAACGGCATCCTTGGTTTCAGCAATGACTGTCAAGTGAAATGAAAAGAAAGTCAAGTTAGTTACTCTGTGTGTGTGTGTGTGTGTTATATTAAGACATGCAAATAAGATTAAATCAGTTACCTTCTTTAGACTGGAGGACTGCAAAAGAAAATTGAAAAGAAAATTAGTTATTTGCCCAGCCAGTGGTAAATACAGTGTTGTCACTCATTTGTGATTTCTGTCAGTTAATCCCAGCCTGTTTATCTCTGACTGTTGTAGGCTGCCGATACAGTTTCAGACACATACCAGTCTCTGCCTTGGTATGGATTGGCACTGAAGTGATGGTGGTGGCTTCAGAGAGACCATCTGGGACAGGGGTTGTGGTCTCAATGGCATTTCTTCTCTTCCTGGAGCATTTCTAAAAGGGGAGAAAAGGTGCATTGTATTTGATCCAAAGTGAATCTAGGCACCACAGTCACCTGAAAACAGCCTTCTGAGAAACATAATGTCTATGAACTATGGAAATTAAGAATCTGCCATCTTAAAGCAGTGCTTACTCTACCTTGAACTGACTGCAGGAATTGACGTCACAGAGCCTTGTGATGCAGTGCAAATAGTAGGTAGCAACCGTCAGATTTTTTTGCTCAATGAAGCGAAAAGCCTTGAAGGAAAATCTGGCGTACTGGTTATCACCGTTTAAAATCATTGTTGTTA
Organism: Amia ocellicauda; assembly: GCF_036373705.1. NCBI lineage: Eukaryota > Metazoa > Chordata > Actinopteri > Amiiformes > Amiidae > Amia > Amia ocellicauda. The sequence continues at coordinate 40,698,300 of NC_089852.1, read as the reverse complement.
GGGCATCTCTGGAGCAACTGCAGAATAAGGAAATACATACAATTTGATGTAATATTTTAAAAATAAAATACTAATACTTGTATTCTTTCTATATGCAAAACATTTATGACATTACATTATATAGTTATTAATTATAAAACTTATCTATTCAGATCAGTTAAGATCATGTTAAAATGGTTCTGTACCGTACAACAGGAATATTTTATAAAAAAAATGTATTTTCATGTAAAGATTTTACAGGGAATAAAAAACTGTAAAATGTATATAAACCAGTGGGGGTTGTGCTTAGCACCAGAATGTCTTTTTAGTTTTTTAATCAAGAGGAAATGGTAAACTGTTAAGAAATCAGTTTTGGAACAATTGAAGCAAAATTGTTTTAAATGACTTACGATACAAAGAGATTAAAGTAGGTTGAGTTTGTGGAATACAGAGATGTCGTAGCGTAGCAGCGATCCAGGAGGACATTGAATCTGTGGAGCAACAGAGAAGCTTTAGACTGAGGGTAATTAGTCGTATCATGTCTTAATTGTATCAAGAGTCATTTTTGAAAAACAAGAAGAGCTTGCTTTAAGTTGTAAAATATCATCTGTAGGAAGAAAACATCAATAATTAAAGTTCCGTACTTGGATGTTAAATTGACAGCCTTGACTTGCACATAAACGTCACTCTTCAAATCAATTCCTGATGATGGAATTATAAGCGGTGCTGTGTAGTTTACATCCTGAAAGGACGGGAAAAAAAAGAAAAAGATCAGTTCAGTGTCAACACCCTTTAGTGGAAAGACAATGTTTACACTCTATTGCCCTTTTGTTCTGGGCTGCTAAACAGTTAATCAGATATAAGGAGTTTGTCTCCAAGTGGATAATCTAGGTTACTAAAAATAATATACTTACTTGTGATCTAGAATTTCAAAAAACGGTAACTATAATCGGGTCACATTTCATATACACATCCGCATTCTTTAGAAGAAGCGGTTGTTAGACTTCCGTCCTTGACTGTTCGACTGTCCTCTGATTGTCCTGGCTTGCAGTGCTCACTTTGGAAGGCGATTAATCTTTTATTTATGTAACGTTTGTATCCTTGCAATGAGAAGAGCTTGCCTGCTAATTCTGAAAAGGAATCTGAGTTGGCAGTCTCACTGGTGTCCTATTGATGTGGGATTGTCTTACCTTATATAGCTGCAGGCTGAGAGTGCTGATGAAGCTGCCATTGTTGTCTTTCACTGAGATGGAGGCCCCAGACCTGGAAAGGAACAAGGCAGAGTGAGTCAAGTGACCAGGTAGGTTAAACACAGTTTTGCCAAAGAGACAAAACTAGAAGCTGAAGCTGTTTGGTCAGATCAAAGTGGGTTTTGTCTTCTGATTGGGCAAACACTAAACTGACTTCTTTAGGAAATTAGTACGGTAACAAATGTTGTTAAATTTCAATAAAAAATCTTTCAGTTCATCAGAATTGATCCAGGCATTGATAGCTTTATTTTTGTGCAATGCATGTCATTGTCAATGTGAACTTCAGAAGAGATAACAGGTTTTTTGTTTTTTTTAATTGTTTATTCAAATTGAATTGAATTGAATTAAGTTAAATTAAAACTCGAACTGCTTGTGAAAGAAGTCATCATTTCATGACATTTGATAAATCTCACCCTGATTGTAATGCTTTTATTCCGTACTCTTCCCTCAACAAGCCTGTGGGGTCACTTTTTTGCGAATTCTTTACCCTTTCCCCCAAACTCCAAAATATGTAAACCATAACTGCATTTAAAAGACAGAACATAAAATAACATACACATCAATCCTGGTGTTGTTGATAAGGTACTCTAGTGGGTAGGCACACGAATACAGGTACACCAGCTCCTGGTTGTAAGTCACAGTGCCAATAGTGGGATCATTTGATCGGATCACCCCGCTGATGTTTACTGTCTGGATATTGGAGAAGTCTGAAAAAATCCCAGTTCCAGGTGTGGTTATCGTCTGTAAAAGAATCCACAAAACAAAGCCACACAGATGAGACTGAGAAGGCAGTGGAAAATAACAAATCATTTCTGTACACTTGATGTGAAAAAGCATCCTAAGGTATGCTCTGTAGGTACCTCTGTGGTTACACCTTCCCCCACATAAAAGTACAGAGCATCAGGAAAACCAGACGGAAACCAAACATTTCCCTGCAGTGCCCAATAGACTTACCCAGAGATGGCCTCATTTAATGACGTCCCACTGGGGATAGATGTAGGTGCATTCGAGGCTACTCACCCTGAAGATGCTTCCACAGCCCGTTGACTCGTTAATTGGGAAGCTGAATCGGACAACGGGGGGTGTCACAGTGATGTCCAGCTTTCCTTTGCAGCGGGGGTCATCAAACACGTAGTTCAGGTACAGCAGGGACTCGTTGTAGCCAGCATACACAGCTGGGCAGATCTGGACCGCCAGATCCATGGTGCTGCTGCCACATGCCACCGAGATGTCATCGTACGCTGGCATGATAAAGCAGATGCCGTGTTAATCTGATTTGATCGGAGAGGTTACAGAGCTTCAAAACCTGGCACACTCTTCACATGAATAAAATTAGACCGCTTCCCTGACATTTAATATGTGTGACGCATTCTTTAAAGACCATGCAATTTAATGTTGTTTCAGTTCCAGAAGGTAATGCGGTCATTTTTGGCCTGCTGAATAAAGGGTTCCCCGCTTCCAGATATTTCTAGTTCATTCCATCGCTTGCCTTTGTAAAAAACAACAACTCCTGATCAACTGGATAGAATTAATTATCATAATTAAAGAAAGTTTTCAGCTTAGATTATTGTCATGAGGAGAATGGGAAGGTCTGAAGGTTCATCCACCTTCTTACTATTATCTGAAGCAATTTACTACTCCTACTATTTCCTACTTTCAAAATAAACCCATTCCTGAATAAAATATTCTACCAGAGTCTTTTAATACAGACACAGATAAATCACTTTCACATCCAATGTAGCTCTAATAATGTTGATATTTGTACCATTTCAATATAAATCCTTTCCTACACTGAGCAGAGGAAAGAGAGTCATATAATATAATTGATCCACTGGTCATATAGACTTATTATTGCTGAGGGTTTTATGTAGAACCACATGATTTCATCCTAGAACACTTTGTCCTTCACAGCCTAACAAATACTACAAAAACTGAAATAAAAACAACAACATCCAGACAAAACCAAAATGGACTTGTGTGACAGATTGTAAATATTAGCTTTTTTATCATAAAGAGTTTGACTGATTGAACCGGTGTGAAGTTTATTCATGAATAATTGACCAAAATGACCAAGGAAGTAAGTAGGAGTGCATGGATGTCTACCTGGGGGTCTGAGGTATCCTGTACAGTTATTTGCTGTTATAGAATAGCTGGTTCTGAAAAGCAGTGCAGCAATGCCAATGGAGCTGAGAAGATGCATCATGGTCTCCTTGCCCTTATAAAAAATATACAAAACCAAATTATGCAGCGCTCTTTTCAGGCTGGTGCAATTCATCTTCTTGGTCATGTGCCATTTTTAAAACAAATTCAGTGACAAAATAATATATAGCAATTCCAAAATGTGAAAAGATAAATAAAGTATACAATAAAGTATAAGCTTACCACTGGAGCATTTTCTAATAGATATATAATAACTCAAGGATTCCAGAACTCTAATTTTGGTGAAAAAACTGCCCACCCACCTCCAAGTCTAAGTTTCTTACAAAGACCAATTCCAGCAATAAGAAAACAACAAATTCAGTGGTTACATTTGGACCAACAATATTTTTGTGTTCCTTTATTACAATTGTTAAAGGTTTAATGTACGAATATGATAAATTTTTTCCCCATATTTGTATGATAGAGAACAATTTGTAATGTAAGAATAGTTATTCATAATTAAAATGTTTCCCACCACAAATGCACAAACTAAAGCATCAACAAAGAGTTCTTTGTATCAATGTAAGTGGAATTTAATATTTCACTATTTGTTCATTTTACATAAAGACAGAATATATAGAATATTAGCCCTCTTGAGCATGGCAAGAAAGCTAATAAAATAAACTCACAGACCATAGCAGAGTGACATGAATGTGGTATTAATGTGAACAGTCCACCAAGAATCACCCAAAGAGGCAAACAATCGTACTGAGGGAAATGAGTCCTGCATATAAATATTGCCATTTGCACATTTATATTTCATTCTTATTTATATCTAAATATGTACAATCTGTATTAAATATTTAGAAGAATAGCACATACCGTATCTCTGGAGTATCCCCTCTAGACTGTCCTGACTGCATGGATATATTGTGTTTTTATAGAGATGTGGGTCCTCTAGGATTGGATAGAATAAAGGTCAACATGGTTTGGTGTGGCTCTCACTACGCCTTGAGTGAACAATTTACTTTTTGTCGAGAAAATGCCATGAACCTACCCTACAGGCAAAATATGAAATTCTACACATCTCCTTCAAAATCACAACAGAAACAATACCTAGGTAGCTTTATTTATTTAAATATAAGCCTCCTTGGCATGCCAGTATTATGTGAATAAAGCAAGTACAACACCTCTTGGGGATTTATATAATAGTCTTTTTATGCTTTATTTTACTGTGGAGTTAAGCATCTAACAATATCTAGGTGGCCTTTATTTTAATCTAAGGTGATCCTGAGAACTCACAACAAAGCCTAATCTGATCATCTGCAGTTGCGATAACAACTAATAACAAACATCTTTCATAGTGCGTGGTCTCCATTATTGAGGGCCGTACCAAGCTGGGTATGTGTTTACCATTAAAAAAAAGATATGTCCATGTTTCTCATGTCTGTGTCTTGGTGAGTTAGTACTGTTAGCACAGACATGACACATTTCCACTTCTGTTCTGTTTAACAGCAGAGGTGAAACAGAACACAAATAAATAAATAAGGGACAGTATGTCACTATTGTCTTGTTTTGTTTGGTGTATTTATTTTTTTCTGCATTTTGTCAATTGGTTTATTTTGGTTTTGCCTTTACACTAAGAGACCTTTTCATATTTTCTGCTGGATATAGTCATCAACAAAGAGAATCAATTCGTATTGAATTTCACAGCAGGATGCCTCCAGACAGACATAGCATAGCTTAAGATTGATGAGCGTGGTCTTCTTGTGCACCTTGAATACAAATTAATTCATTCAGGTGACAGACACAACAGCTACCCCTAGAAATTGCGGTGCCAGGTTGGGGGTGACAGGTTAATTGCGTCCTGGTCTCGTATAAAGTTTCAGAGCAAAATCTCTTTCTGCCATTGGACGAATGTGCAGTGAAGGCCTCCTGCACTGACGCAGTGTGTGCTTTATAATGCATAGTGTATACATCTGAAATTATTGTTTTTGTACTGGTGAAATACTGAAAAGAGTATTTATTGCAGTCAACAGTCCTGACACTACTTGCAGCCTCCTAGACATTACCGTAGACCTAACTGACATGGAGGTGTTCTTGCAAAGTGAAAAATATCGCATTACATTCTTGTCTTGTTGTTTCTGACATGTACCTTCTGGTTTGTTCCCATGAAATGAGACTTTTTTTTTTTTTTTTTTGTAAAAGGAAATTATCAGCTTCATTTGAGACAGGCATGTATTTATAGGGGGTGAGGCACAGCTGAGACAGCAAATACATTAAAACAGATGATTTGAAACATTCTCCAAATAATTACTCAATCTAATCATTAGGACCTGGTGGATGTAAAAAACAGAAACCCAGGAATGGAATTGCCCGGCCCTGTTCTAGTAGGCAGATGTGCAAAATAGGCCTGTTGGCCTCATCCAATTTGCTTCTTGTATTCTTTTCTTGTTATCCAAACTCCAGGGTACTGTTAGTACACAGTCCCAATCAGTTGGTAATTTAAGCAGCTTATAGACAAGCAGGTGAATGCAGCATAATGTCTGACTTTAATGGTTGATTTGTGTTGAACATAGAGAACCATTAGTCTCCTTTATTATTTTTCCTCCCCTTGGCTATAACTGCAGATATAATTCCTAAAGTAAATTAACACAAACTGGCACTAGTATAATAACCCAACAACGTGCACTGGAGGCTACAGCAGATCAGATCTCTTCGACTTCATGATCTCACTCTGTTCCAGCTATATTATCAGGATTATATTTGTGTCCATTGTTGTACTTTTTCATTCCTTCAGAAAGAATGTTCCTATCATAGAACGGTTTTGGATTCAAATGCCTGAGGTTCATTCTTGATGTATTAGACAATTATTTATTGTATGAGCAGGTTATTGAAAGGATAGACATGTGTTTTTGTCAAACATAGCAGGCTGAGGAGAGGTGGAGGAGTAAGTTCTGGATACAGGTGAAGCACTGAGTTTTAAAGAGATGTTTAAGATCGTGGGGAAATTATTGAGCAAAAAAACTCCCATCTCTCCAGGCAGACATCTAAACCTTGTTCAACTGCAATGCTATCACCCAGTAAAGATTTGTTGAGTGCTGTGCATCATCTGAACAGTGAGTAGTACATTTGCATTTATATATTTGTTTATTTATGTATTTTAACTTGATTTATGTTCTGTTACTTCTGATGTAATAAATATGTTTATGCTATATGGTAAAATATCATAATCCATCAGTTGATTAGGTTTATTATATTAATAATAAAACAGGTTCTGTAAGGCGGGCAGCATAGCTTTTTCCTCTCTGCCATTTGTTATATGTTTGTTTGTATATGTTTTGAATATATATTTATGTGCTTTGTGTATAGTGCTGGGTGTGGGCACTGATTTACCTAAAAGCATCAATAAAATTTTGAACGTCAACTTTACTTGCACACGGAAAATCATATGAAGTGAAATCTATTTATGGACCTCGAACAAAGTAGAGCATAATACACAACTCTATTTCTTTATAAATGTGTGTATATATATATATATATATATATATTGCATCTATCTCCAAATGTCCAAATGAACTGTGCAGTGCACCACTCAGCTTGCTCCGTGGTAATGAATGCAAACACGTTAAACTGCAAATCCTCTTTCCAGTAAACGCTCTTTAGAACCACAAAACCAGAAGAAGTTGCCTTATGTAAGTCAGTCAACAGTTTTCACATGTCATTCACTGGCGTCTCCCAGGTTCGCATATTATAACACAATACTCGATAAAAGCTTTGATTAAAAGGGAGAAAGGGCGTAGACTCTGGGGATTTTGTCTAGGTTACACAGGAAGACAGAGACAGCAACACGAATAAACTGCGAGTGCAGTGTGAAAGTCACTGTGTATCTTCTTGCAGCTCTTGGAGCTCTGTAAAGAGATGAAGCTGTATCCCCCTATTGTGTGCATCCGAGGTCTGCCCAAAACATCGCATCTAATAATCCAATCGGTCTCTCTGTTCAGTCTTACACAAAGGCACCTTCTGTGCAGAATTGAATTATAGTTTTCAGACCTCAAACAAATCCCTTTTACTGATAGATAAACCACATCAAAACAAATCGAGGTGCAATCTGTTTTTGGGTATTGTATTTTAGTATTCATTATTTGGAAATGAAAAGGCAATAACTGTATCATTAGTGCTCCAGACATATCTCTCATTTAGGATTCTGCAAGTCTCCAATCTTCAGTGGATTCCCGTTGAATTCAGCAAAAACACACATAGGTGATAAGAGCTATGAGTAAATCTGTATATGCATAAGTGTGTGTTTTTCTTTAATGTTGTTCACAAAGTAATAAAGTGGAAGAACGCAATGAGCTACAAAAGCATGGAGGGAAGTTCAAACCAACATTTTAATTATTCAAACGTTTATTTTGCAATACTGCAATGTATGAACATAATCACCTAATGTAACATTTTGGGACAATTAAGTGACATTGCAAGTGCAAACAAGAAGGCTTATTATAAAACTACCTACACTATAAAAATTACATGCAGTCAGTGCAACGGCAAAGTGAATAAGGAACAACATCCCCTCATGTGACCCTTAATATTGTGCCATTGACACTAACGTAACCCAAACTGAATTCAGAAAGCAGCACACTAGTGCATTAAAGTTCAGAAACGTCTTCTAATCATTTTACAGATGTAATATTGTGTATCATGGCGAAGTGCAATGAAGGCAGTGGAGCGTGTAGTTTTAGCAAGGTAAACATGTTAACTGAGGAATGATGCAGAATTACAGCGGTAAACATCTGTAAGAGTCAAGCTTTCCTTTCCAATACCTTACTGGTCTTTCTTCCTCAGGATTTATTCAGAGGTGACCAGATGTCTCTTTCCCACTTGGTTTCTCTATCCTATCAAACTTGAGAAACATACACTGGTTGTAATGATATATGCTGGTGTATGTGTTTTTCCAGACCTTAGCATATGCTTTTCTCTGGTACCTTAAATGAATCCTGTCTGTTCTTAAAATTATTCACTGTAATTTGTGGATCATTTTTGATCATTGTTTTGTTGCCATTTTAATGTTTTTTACATGTAGAAAATTGTATGTTAGTGTCTTTAAAACATACATCACCTTGAGCAAAGGCATCTGCTAAATGACAATAATAATAATAATAATAATAATAATAATAATAATAATAATAATAATAATAATAATTTTCTATGTAATATCACAAGCTATCTCCAGTTTATCCTCCAACATACATACTTCACAGGTTTGTTTTTCTTTGTATTATTAATGTTAAACCCTGCAATGGAAAGACACAAATAAGCTGAGGTATTGAATAGATTTGCTTCTTACCTGCTGATCTGGGAAATAATTTTATGAGATATCAACATTGAGACATTTGTATAAAAAATATTCTGAACTAGCCTTGCTTTAAAACAAGAAAAAAACACCAACAACAAGGACGACAACAACAAAAAACCTGGCAGCATTCAAGCTACACCAATCTACCAGTATAAATGTACAAGACACTGTCATCGCAATCAACAAAATCGTCTCTCTGGTCTAAATTAGGACATACTTACATTATGATAACGAGCCAACTGATTTCAAAGTTGTACTTTTTTTTTTTTTAATAATACATCTTAAACAAACAAAGATAATTGTATATATTTAAAAAAAACAAACTGAATAATTCAAAATGAGCACACAAAGTGTGAGTCAATTAAAGACTGGGTTTCTTATTCCCGACAGCACTGCCGGGCTGTGCTGCTTCCCCTTGAGCAAGGTGAGGGAAAGGATGAAAAAGCTTAGACTCATCACCCCGAGGATGATCACTCCCGAGATCAGGGCGCTTGTCACCGAATTCATCTGGAAAGCAGGTCCGTTCAATTGTGCTGCAACAAAGGTATAAATACTTCAATTAGGGCCAGTCAATCAAGAATATCAAAGTTCATGTAATCAGCGGCAGCCCTCCCCTCCCCAGCCTCAGAAGTACTGGGTTTGTGTTCTACTTATACCGGCTGGAAGATGACATAAGGAAGACCCTTACCTAGCTGTGAGTTGTTGGTGGGTGTTTCATCTGCAAAGTGCGAAACAAAAGTTCAAAACAGGCCTCAGACAGATATTTGTGTAGGTGAGAAACAGTTAAAATAGGAGCATATTACATTTAAATGTCAACTTCAAATTTTAACTAGCCGTATTTGAAGCTCACATGGCATGAAAGTCCTGAGATTTTGCGGTTCAAAGGTTGACCAGAATTACTATAATGATCTTGTTTTATTTCAAGGAATGTATCTGCATGCTAAAACTAATAATTGGTTTATTTTTTATGTAGTAAAATCTGGTAGAAGAAAGTCTATCATCTTAGCAGAAGCCAGTGTTTGTCCAACATTGTGAGTTATCTTGCTGTAAAGAGACTTACAGCAGTGTTGAGTACAAGTTAAAATGCTATTACTATTCCTATACATTTCCTTTCTTCCTTCCTATCTTGTCATTGTCCCCACTACATCGATGAAAGTAACAGAACTGAAACAGCAAAAGCGGAAAACAACACTTTCTCGTTTCACTGCAGGTGCTGAAGCTCTTATCAATCAGGCAAAGGAAATCACAGCAAATGCCACGAAGATCTTGCTTGTGCCGAGGAAAGAGGTTGGACACACTTACCACTTCTAGTGATTATAGGACCAGCTGTAATGACAGCATTGCCAGAAGCACCTTTTGGGTTGGGAGTCACTGTCTCCAAAAGGTCTCGCTTCTTTCTGCTGCCACAGATCTATTATTAAAATGCAATTCAGGGTAAATTATTTACAATATAGTATACCATGTTATATTATATCATACCATATAAAATTATGCACTTTACATAAACAAGAAAAGAGACAAGGGGAGAGAGAGATGGATGTGGTTTCTTATTTAGGACGCAGAATCCATTACCAATGCTAGTACATTTATTATTTGTGCATATAATCAGAAATGCACAGCAAACATTTTTTCCATTAACTTTCACAATCATCAGCTACTCCATAGCTCTCTTGTCCTGTTCGTGCTTTACAGATCTTACCGGCATGAGTAAAGGGCAGTCATCTACCCTACAGAGCTTGGTGACACAATGCAGGAACACTGTTGACATCTTCTGGTTTTTGTGCTTGACAAATCGAAACACTTCAAAGGAGAATCGTCCCATTTGGCTCTTGCCATTTTCGAAAACAGTCGTTTGCGGGTCTTTGTCACAACTATTTCGAGATCATAAAAAGGGAGATTATAAAGCAGAAATTCCACAGACTATTTAGTTCAAGAAATAAAAATAAACATAACCAACATATATTAAATAAGATCTAAACTTTGACCTATCAACAAAACAATCCTCCAATTCATGCTAGTTCTGTTTCTACAGATGCACATCATTTTCTGGAGCTTAGTCGCCCAACATGCTTTTGATATAAATGTGTACATTTGAGCAATTACCTAAAGAAAAGGTCGTATCGAAGTTCATCGTTGGGGTTTCCAGAGGGGGTGGTGTAACAGTAGTCCATCAGAACATTCCATCTGTTGAGTAACAAGGAGGTCATTTAAGGATTAATATTTTGTGCCGTGCCAGACAGTACGGTATCTCTGCTGCAGTTTTGCTGAGGTGAATGATTGTTCAAAGTCACACTTGAAACTAAAGTCTTACAAAGGAAGTATTGAGTTAGGCTTAATACTGTGGATAGGATTCCCCTTAATTATTCTTATACATGTGTTTATATATCACACAAGGCTTTATCTTTTTTTATACACTTGGCTCTTAGAAGCTGTTTGGGCTCATGTTATCTATGGAGTCTATATTGGCACCCTTACCTTCTATCAAGATTGGTGGCTTTTACTGCTGCAAACACCTTAGTCTTCAGTGTGAGTCCGGCCATGGGAATGGACAGCTGCTGGACATAGGTTGAATCCTAGGGAAAATAAAAAATAACGGTGTATAATAATTATATAGATATCTCATTCATAATTTAACCCAAATTCCCTTTGCAATTTAAAAAGTATACATTTTGTGCATACTTAGTTGTTTACACAAATTAGCCAACTTCTGTAATTTAAAATAAATTAGTAATTGTCTTTATACTATATGTTAAGCCAGTGCTGGAATTTGATTTAAACGTCCTTATTTTATTTTGTATTCTTTCAAGTAAAAATTGTTTAAAACATTAATTTCTAGTTTTGTTATTCACTGTGTCTACTTACAAAACATGTCTTTATTTATTTCAACGATACTAAAGATCTTGTAGCAATAATGATGAATTACAGTGATAATTTATGTATTTACTTACATTGTACAGGAGTAAACTCAATGTGCTTAAAAATGTACCATTGTTGTCCTTTACAGATATAGCTGCAGATGACCTGAGAAAAAATCAGCCGTACTTATAAATAAATCTGAGAAAAAATATATATATTTGAAAAGTTACATTTTATCCGGTATTAGAGACATTCAGTTTTGAGCAATCCATATTTGTAAATACAAAAAAATCACCTTTTAGTTAAAACAAACAAAAAAAAACATAGTTTATTGCCAGTATTAAAATAATATAAATAATGTAATATTTTTTGTATGATTTGTAACCCTAGACCCACAATTTGGACCCAATTGTGAATTTTAAATGCAACACCTGGAGACGTTTCTTTGTTTGACAGAGAGTTCCTCCATCGAACTCCATATCTATAATCTGTGACTGGACAGTGGGTCACAGTTCAGCGAAAACAGACTATATGTCTCAAACATGTGTGAACTATTCTTTAAACTTATTTAGAGTGGAATTAAATAAACTTGATATTACTGGTTATATATTTAGTTAGTTAAAATGTTTCTGTCATTGTTTAGTAATATTTTAACACTGAACCTTGATGCTGGTATATTTCCACTCATATAACTAGATTTTACTACATTGTTTGCATCGTCTCACACAGTTAATGGAGCCACTTTGCCCTACTGGGAATTCCCTATATTTGAGGAGCACCGAGAAAGACTTACGAAGCTAGTTGGGTGTTGTTGACCAGGTACTCCAGAGGATAACTGCAGCTGAATTTATACAGCAGTCCTGGCAGATAACTGATAATAGTCGGAGGGTCTGGCGTGTCAATGTACCCTGATACGTTACCAATCTGCACCAGGGAGAGGTTTCCATAGGCATTGACACCCTGGGCAGAGGAAACCTGAAATACAAAGTCAATAATCTTTGCATCCAACTGTGCAACTGTTCTGACCTGTCCTTATTCTCCCAGTGACCGCTATTAACAGACATAACCAACGTAACATCTTTGAGCAAATCATCCCATTAAATGAATCTATCTCACTGAATAATCCTAATCCTATAATCATCACACACAACCGTAAACACCAGAGATACAAAATCACTGACTGATGACAGAATTAAACCCTAGAATTAAAGCATACTATCTCCTGGCAGCCCACTTTTCCAACTGCCTTCCCCAATCTGACGATAATGCATCACTATCCCAGTTACTCATGCAATCTCCTTGGCTTTAGTAGAAAGCAGCAATACAAAATCTAAGGACTTCTCTGGGCTTTTGCAATGATTCCTAATATATCGCCTCGCACGAAAGCAGTACAGCTAAATTAAAGACCGCTCGCAGACATCACAGAGTCAGGGCGGGTGGCTCTTACCACCAGGGAGTTCCCGCAGGACTCCAAGGTGCTGAGGCTGATGGTGAACAGCACCACGGTGGGGAAGGTGTTGTTGTTGATGAACCCCCGGCAGTGAGCGTCGCCATGCCGGCCATTGAGGGCCAGGTCGGCGTCCGTGTACCCGGAGAAGAGCACCGGGCAGAAATTAATCTTCAGGGTGATAGTCTGCACCCCACAGTAGACACTAATGTCCCGCTCAGCTGTGCACAACAAAAAGCTTGTATTAACATTTCAACAAGTTGCTTATTTGCATGTTTCAGTAGGTAAGGACTAGGATGTGTCTATTATTGAGTGAACCCATATGTAATAGGCAGATTTGGTCCACTAAGCATTATTGTTTTACATTCCCTTGAACCCTCTATTGAACACATTATTAAAACACGATGGAAAACAATGTTTTCTTCGATTCTTTTTTTAAATTGGGATCTCACTTCTATGTATGTGTCACTGCTTGTAAAGAAAATGTGTATGTGTAAGACTGAAATTATATGAATCATTAAGCAAGCTAGAAAATAAATTCACTAGGTGGACTTAGCTTTTTATTACGTTTGCTACAAGCGGATATAAATGAAAACCCATTTCAGGGAAGAATAATGGAAACGACCGAAAGGAGAAGTTGCCTTACCAGGAAATCTGCTGTGGTAGTTGGCATCACAGTTAAACCCATTGAACTGCGCGCCGACAGAAAGAGCATTACTTATAAGCAGAAGAAGCAAACATATTTGTTCCATTGCAGCACCTAAAGGAGGAAGAAAATACAAATATATCAGTCATCATCATCATCATCTATCGGCTCCGGCTTCCCCGCGACCCTCACCAGGATAAGCGTTTTCGAAAATGGATGGACGGATGGATCATCATCATCTTTTACGGTACAAACCTGTTTCCTATAATATTGCTTTCTTGAGTGAGTTCATTGAGTTGTCGTAAAATGAGATTCAGCTTGAAATTAATAAGTAACAAATGTGAAATTAGCAAAATGAAGGAAGAGTAGAATGATTTTTCCACTGTCTTTATAGCCAGTGTGTCCCACTGAGAAACCTTAAAGCCACTATCTGAAAACATCATTAGTCTGTTTAAAAAATCTCAAAATAGTCCCAGTGAAAAACTTTGCCAGAAACACAAAACATAACACTTGTATGAATGTACATAAATGTTTCCCATGTACATTTCTTTGCTCTTTTCCCCCCAATAAACAAGATATTAATTGTATTGTTTTGAAAGTATGGAAATGTGAACCAAATGCAAATAAAATAAAATATGTAGTCTTCTCTTTCTCTCTCACTAGTTCACTTGCTTCCCTGCTCTGTTCTTAACTGATTCCCTAAGTCTTCTAAATGGTAGATGTCAACCACATCATCAATAACATTTTCCTTTTTTTTTACTTTAAAACAAATTGGTTGTCAGTTTTTTGCTTTGTTTGTCGTCCAAAAGCTCCTTTATTTCCCAAATCCCTTATCAACATCAGATAAGCCAGCTTTTGAGCTGGGAAACAATTAGGTAAGATGGATTGCGCTGGTCACCTCGGTGACTTAAAGATCGGTTTTACCGTTAAATCCAACGAAATGGTGCTCCCAGCAAGTGAGAAAAACCCCAAAGATAATGCTGCTTACCCTGGTCCCTGGAAGCTGCCCTGTCAGCGGTTCTCCATGTGCTTTGGGCTGCCGCATGTGATCGAATGGTGAGCGCTGCAGCCCTGCACAACAAGAAACATGGTGTCTCGAGAAAAAAACATAAGGATTCATTATTTGAACACTTCAACAAAAAGCGCTGTCTGGGGGAACATGGGAAAATCCATCAAACCTCAATGTGTTTTACAAATCTTTTCACAGGCCCAGAAACATGAGCAGGATTTGAAGTTTCCCACTCATATCCTTTCTGCTTGATCTTCTTCTGTCAACACACACAAACGTTTTGACGCTGCAAGAGGTCAATTTGGGGAAATTATCTTTTCATCGGCCGTTGGAGCGAGCCGGTCTGGTGACTGAAGCAGCCATTCTCTCGGCTTTCCGAGCTAATCTGGGCCGAGGTTTGTTTGAGCGCTTTTGACGCTTTGTGTCTAAAAGCTCCATCAGCACATTTCATGCTGTTTCTCCTCTGCCGTGCCTGAGAGCACACACAGTCTCTTTACTGAATTATTTGCTCCACATATGTTACAGCTCTGTCTTTCTCAGCTTAACACTTGCTCAGTGTGTATATCTGTGGGCTGGATAAAGGTTTAAGATCTATAAAAAAGCTATAAAAATCAGTGTGTAATAATTGGTTTATATGTGCAGCTGCTTCATCAAATAGTCATTTTAAATATTCCTAAATTGTAGTCCATTAATATAGTGATGAAAATTATGGCTAGATTGAAATAAACCCTCAACTCTCCTTCCATCATAAATGTTCTAACTCATAGGGATAGATTACTGATACTGACAAGAAAGAAAAAAACTTCTGTAGGATTAAAACTTCCAGCAGAGACAATATGATTAATACCTGTGAAGCCACTCGCTTCCTTGACAACTGGGGAAAATATAAACAATTGCACCAAACAGCAGGCCAGCTCTGTGCTGTGACAATCAAACGCTGAACACGGGTGCTTTCTCTTCAAAAGTCTTCAGTCATCCCATTAGTGCTGGTCATATCAGGCGGTAATAAACTGAATTGCGTCCTAGTTTAACAATCGTTTTAATCCCATCACTTAAAACAGTCCAGAAGTGGATTCCTCCTGCCCGAAGCCGTTAGAAGAGCTCTTGGGATTGATTGCTTCTCGTTCTCGAGTGTGCAAATGGCCTCTTTACCCTCGTCTCCGGGCTTCCTCGGGTTCTTGTGTTCTGTCTGAAGTCGAGGCACCCCAATTTGCGACAGCCGTTTGAGAAGCAGGAATTATACGACCGTGCGGCAACGAACACTGGAAGCACAGTCTCGATAAAAAACCCAGAGCAAAGTATATAGTACCTTGATTCAGTCGAGTCGATAACTATCTCCAGACCGTGGCTCCATCTCGTATCTTTTGCTTTTCTCTATATACTTTGCAATTGGTTGTGCTGCTTATCTGCGTAGTCTCGAATTATGGGGCAGGGAAGACCAAGATCAAACAAGGACCATCATTAAACTCAAAAAAGGCTTTTTGAGCGCTTCCTGTCAATCATCTTGTGCATCCAGCAAGTCCTTTAGATGTCATTCAGCTTGGTGTGGTTATTTATGCAGCACTTTTTACTGGCTTCAAGGCTTAGAAATTACTACGCTCCTAAGGGTGCAAACTGTGATGTGTTGTCTGTGTGGGTTTCTCATGTGACTTTAAGAACAGACCCATTAGATTTCTAAACCTCTCTTACAGAAGTCAGAGAAAGTCAATTCATTTCCATTTCTAAATTGATTATTTTCTGATTTTAGGGTAAATTAATAGCTTTTAAAACGTTCTGATTGACATTGGGTTATCAATCAAGCAATAGGTAGGAAGGTTTCGATTTTGAGTTGGAAGAGGTGAGTGAGTAGTAGTGAGTAGTAGATTTGGATTAATACCATTTTAAGATACTTTATTTTATTTCAAGAATCATTAACCGCTAAGAATAACCAGAACTCCAGCCCTACCAACACCAATCTTTGAAGCTGCACCCAATCCACATGGTGTTGAAACCCTATATGAATTAACCCCACACTAGTTTATCCCACAAACTAACTCACTAACCCAAACTGAATTCTAGTACAAAACTAGTTTCCAGTTTGGTCTCGACCTTAGTAAATATCAAAATCCAGAGAGGAATATAGAGACCAAAACATAATACAATTAATCCTCATTTGAATTACGTGAGTCGGTTCTTAAGTAGGTCAATAATTACGTTGTCCTGTGTAATCTAAATTCATATTCATCACTGGAAGAATAGAGCCAAGAACAATAATGACATTTCAGAGTTGGCTTTAATATCTTAAGTTAAGCTGATAGTTTAATGACTGGGCATAAACACGAGTAGCGTTCTCTCTAACACAAAAGGACCGATCATCTTTATCTGGGATGAAATCTATATAGACTCCGGGCCCTAAGAAACAACTCATCATATGATATTAAATAGGTTACTGGCAATCTCTTTCTTATTATGAATAAAAGGATTTGCACCTCGCTTTTGTTCTCCATGGACTCAATGTGAAATGTCAATGCTTTGGCTTACATGCGAGCAACAAGTATAACGTCAGACTCGCAAGGTTGTGTACATCATTCCCGAGTTTCAGAACATTTTGGTTGGGTTTGTGCGTCGCTTTCGTCAAGCTTTGTTTCGAATACGTACACTGTTTGATAATGAAGAAATAGCACTTACAATAGTAGTAAGAAACCTTTCCAAATCTTTTGTACTGTCTTAACAACCAATTTTAAAATCGTGCAGTGGCCTTCCTTCATCCACTGCCCCATAAATATACTGCACGAATAAATAACGTTTTGATGTCAGAAGCACATTGTAAACAGTAAACAGAATGCAAATTATAACTAAAAGAAATGTGGGACTGATGGCCTAATTTACACTAACTGTGTTGGCTTTCTGTGCATGTACCTTTTTTACAAATTCCTCTCCAAATGTATTATTTTACTCTACACAAGGATAATGTCATCCATTTAATGGTTCTTGATTCTGTTTCAAAAAACTTATGAGACAGAAAATAAAATGACCCTGTAAACTGATCCAAATGATTTCGCAGCCGCGTTCCTTGAGAAATGCTAAATGGGAGAGAAAGAAGAAAATACTCCTGGGCCCAGACAGGCCTTCTCAGCAGTTTATTGACAGAATATGCTAAAAGATGTGAATGAGTTCCTTCAGAATGACACCAATTGTCCATCACAGTAATGGTTCTGTCATGCTTAAGTGTCACATTCAACACTCGACTGGGAGGGCTGGGGGTTATGAAAACTCACCAAGGCCTCAGCAAAAGGCAGAATTTGAAAAGGAACATTGTTGTTTTGTTTTAATGTTCTGCCTAATGAGGCTGCAAAACACATTTTCTTACACAATTCAGTTCATTGCCAAGTAATGAGGATCATGTGTCCATGTGCATATATAATGTATGTATAAGATCCCTAACCTTTAACATAATTTTACAGAACCCTCCCACTAAATGACCCAATTGTCACACAATATGCCAGGTCTTCGGTTTAATTGTTTTCTCTTAGAAACCTGCTGCAGATATCATATTTAGCCTATGTCTGATCAAAGAGCCTAGCTGTAAAAGACTTTTTGTAAGGATAATTATTCATGCAATGCACTGCTATGGTGTTGTATTACCATGTTGCACACAATCGTTCTAATATTCAGATTAACTTAAATCCATTCACAGAATTTAGGATTACATTCATTTTATGTGGAACAAACACAAAAAGCTCTTAATAAGTATAAGAAGGATTTTAAAGAAGTGCTAAACATACTAAGTGACGTACGTATCTATTTTAATTACATCATTTCATAATAAAAATGAAAATCTTTCTTTGACTGCATTTGTTTTTAAATTGTGTTTGTTATACTGTAAAATCATTATACTGATATTAAGACTCAATATAATTTAAGAAGCAGATACAAATAATACAAAAAGTTCAACTCAAACTGGGGTTAAGATATGTATGGGCCACTCAAATTACATAAAAAATACACATATCAGGGGTTTTGTTCTGCAATGAATAAGATATGAATGGATGCACTGTAATACGTAATAATTTATGTGACACCGGCAGGATGTGAGGAAGATCAGAGAGAAAATAACTCCTAGGACCAAGCTCTCTCCACAGTGGGAAAGATCAACAGGATGCTGCATTGTTGATGCATGAAATACAAGCCTTTTATATACAAAATACATTATTCCGGACTGTGGCACACACTTTATCATTAACTTAGAGGGCAGCGGCCAGAGCATTATCCTGACCTCTAACAGCTTGTAGAGTAACATTGTGCTGAGTTGTCTGTGTCTTACTGTCTTCCCAGCACAGACACACACTGCACATGGAATAAGAGCTCAGAGAAACGCTGAGAAGGACTGTAAACCAGAGCAGTACGACACATTGCACTGGGTTATCTCTAACAACGTACAAGCAGGTGACATAGTCATACCGTGCACAAGAAAGTATTCTAATAATTACTCAGAAATAAATGTAAGTTAAATATATTGTAAATGAAACATGCATGATTCATTCCACTTTATTAGTTATGGAAGCAACTGAAAGATTATTTAGAAAAACATCTCAGTTTCTGCCTTTGTTAAGATTACAGGGCAGATGTATCGAACATCATTCCACATCCAACATGGAAAGTGAGCTGTAGCATATGGTGCTACATTGCCCCCTAGTGAACTAGATTATCAGGACAACAGAAAGACAGTACTTTATATATTTAGCTAGATATCAACCAGATAAGATACCTTATTATTATAATAAATGCATACTTTTATTACAATACATGTTTTTTAGCACTGTTAACCAATTGAAATGCTGTTGTTGATTATGATACATTATTATTATGAATAATATTAATATTAGTAGTAGTTGTAGTATTAAGGTGTGTTTTTAAACATGCATGAGATAGAGAGATTGGAAGGAATATAAATAATTCTATGCCTGGATCAGTTTTTTGATTTGGGATGTACAATTCGGGTGCTTGACTGCTATAAATATAGCAACCACCAGATGGCACTACAAATGAATAAATCCGTTTATTCATGCTGAAACATATTTGAAACCACCACAATAAAAAGTGTGTATTACCTCCATTGTCCAGTGTGGGAGAAAATAAATGCATAATATATTAGTTGTCTCACTATTCAGATTCCTTTCTTTTATTTGCTACTATGTTAGAACTGGAGAGGTTGGTAGTTTTGCATTTTTAAGAGAGAACATCATACCCACACTCTAATCCCATTTCCTGAAAAGTATGTCTTCAACAACAAAAGCGCCTTGTGAGCGCAGAAAGGATCCCACTGTTTGCATTAGTAGGAATATATTTTAAAACCTTAACTGAACTGTTTCTGGACTGTGATGGAGTCTAAAACACATACAGTATATGTGATTATCCCTAAGATTTGTTCAATTATAATTCTGAAACTGTGTATCGTTGACAAAAATGCCTCAATCCATAAATAACAGGAGCAGATAAACCATTAAGTTCAGCTAAAAGAGCCTTTGCAAACCGAAATCCCATGGACCCCTGGCATGACTGCTCACAACCCTACAGGAAACCTTATAAGCGCTACATTCAATCTGTTGACTACATGGACCACTTGTTTTGTCTACGTGAGATATATTTTGGATAACGTGGGATTTGTTTTACCACATGAGTTGTAGTCCTAGTACATTGATCACCATTAACTCCTTAGCAGTGTGCAACCAAAATGTTCCTTTTCTTGACCACCTTCAGGTTTCATTTATTCAGAATAGCTTTGTGTCTGTTTCCTTAACCAGATGTTGTGTTTGTTTTACACAGTTGGCTTTCTTTCTACTATAATTAATTTGAACCAGTTCAAACTTAAATCTTTGCTTGTGCACAAACTCTCCGTTCTTTCTGTAATTCACTGAGAAATGCGAATGCAGAAAGAGCTCGGTTCTACACTCCAGCTAAACCAGGCAAAACTCACAATTCTTTGAACTTTTCTGGACAAACAGAAATCAATAGTCTTCTCTGCACTTACAGCCCAGAGTGAAGCCTGTGTCCAACCGCTAAACAATCAGGTAATCCTACTTGGGTATGACATTGTTGAATCACATGCACGTGTGAGGACTGAGAGTATGTGCTTAGGAAGTTAACTAACAGTACTAATAAAACATTAAAGCTTTTTTATCATCTTCCCAAACAATAACACTCTTGTGTGAAATGACTGTGGTGTTTACAAGATCTATTTGTGTCCCGGCTGGGGCTCATTTTGCCTCAGACATTCCTAAGGTTAAAAGAACGCCACACAACAACAATCAGCCAGTAAAAGCCGGGCTCTTAAATCCAGAGCTGGCTGTCATTACGGACTGAGCTGACATTAAACAGTGACCCCTCTGGCTTGCATGAAGAATTGTAGTAAGTATTACTGATGCATATTTCCTCAATTCCACTCTTCCATGATTAACTACACTCCCTACTAGCGTTACAGTGTAAAGTGCGCACACATTGACCTTGTATTCTTGCTGACCGTGTTGTTTCTGTTTCCTTAACCAGCCGTTGTGTTTGTTAAACCCTGGATCAGTTCTATTGCTACTCGACGCTAGTTCAAACTGGTATGTTTCCTAATAGCCATTGTTTTAGGAACATCTTGGTCTAAGCACCAGCGGCCTTTGAGATTTGCTCAGGCATTTCCCCAGCTCACTATACATAGCTCACCCATGCTAAGAGAATAATCAAGATTAGATGAAGCACTAAAGCATTACAAAGAAAATATGAAAGTATGATTACACTTAAGGGATTAATCCTTACACTATATACTATCAAATATGATGATATTGTAGTATCTTACATTCATACCTACTATTAAACTGCTACACAATCACAAACTATCACTGATGTATACTATGTACAATTACTTACACTAACTTAGTCCTATCAGAAACTACAGTAGAAATATTACATTTCAGTACACTGTGCAGAAAGTTATCACATGCAAATCAGATACTTTACATTCGAGCTTGTGTTTCTGTATTGCAATCACAATCTGATCACTGACGCACACATACACACACAAAGACATGTCCAACAGGGTGCCCGACCCTAAACATGCACATTTAAAACGAGAGTAATTAAAATGATTTAATAACAGAGAGGTATTCCCACGTCCTCCAATGCGGTGCAGCTAACAGAGCCTGACATTCGGTTGGTGGGCCGGGTCATGTGACACTGAATCCACCCTACACTACGAGCGATGGGAAACACAGAGGGCAATGAGGAAACTGGAGTCCTGGTCGCCATGTTGGCTCTCTCGGCCGAACTGTTTATCTAAGCTGAGTCGGAAAGCGGTAGGAGCCACAATGGCGTCAGTTTCCCAACTCTGAGGCTCCAACATTGGGAGGCTCCAGTGTAGTAGAGGAAACGGACCCGCCATTTTCCTGCAAGCCTCCAGTCCATTTAAACCCAGCAGGGGGAGGCGAAAAAGAGAGAGAGGAGAGAGACACTGAGAGAGAGAGAGAGAGAGGGAGAGAGAGGGGGGGGAGAGAGAGAGTGAGAGTGTGTGTGGTACAGGGTGAGGGACTCCGAGAAAAAGAGGACCTTTTTTAAAAAAGAAAAGAAAAAGAGAGAAAAAAAAGCAGCACTGGATCTGGATCAGTTTCTAAAGCGCGCACCGGGTTTCGTCTGCACCTACACCGGGGCTGCTGGGACCAGGCAGTGGATATTACAACAGTGTTTTCCTTATTGGTTTTTTCCCAGTACGGCCGGTCTTCTTCTTCTTTTTCCCCCTTTCTTTCTTTCTTTCTTTTATTTTGTGTCAGGTGGTGCTGGAACCGTGGAAGCCCCCGGGGGGATATTTGAAAAGAACAATCCCATTGAATATACATAGAAATCTATTCTATATTTGATTCAGTGCCCCCTACCCCCCCCAGAAAAAAAGCAAGGCGAAGATGTCTGGGCAGAGCATAACGGACAGGATAACTGCAGCTCAACACAGTGTCACCGGCTCTGCCATCTCCAAAACTGTGTGCAAGGCGACCACGCATGAGATCATGGGCCCCAAAAAGAAACATTTGGATTGTAAGTATCGTCTTTGTGCGGGGCTTTGCTACACCATCTCGTATTTCAGCCATGGGCTCTGTGCCTTTTCCGCGTTGAAGTTGTGTCGAGGACGGGGATGGGACCCGAGCGAAGTACTGAGGCCTAAGTCCACCCTGTCACTCTCCTATTTTATCAACCAGTGTTACCGATTGCCCACCGTGATAGAGCCGCGCTGGCACTGTCCTGGCTACAATGTAACCATTGAATTGTTATAACACAGTTCCACCCGTTTTTGAATGATTTATTTGGGGGAATCATTAACGACCGCAGTCAGATTCATCTCCTGATGTAAATACGGGGGGCATCGCTGCTCCTCTTCCCAGTTTGTGTCGGATCTATTTTGTTTTCTTTGACCCTTTTTGAAGTCGGTTCTGGTGGGGTCTGTGTCTGGACTGGTGTAGATGATCGGTTTGGTGGATTGAGTCCTCCCAGCTTGGGCTGTGGGTAGTCGGGTTGGGACGGATTCAGTGCCCCCAGCTAGCCTCATTTTTCCTGCCTGCAGGGATGAGGGTCATGTTGGCCACAAATGTTGCTGAGATCCTTGATCACTTGTGCTGCAAAGTACTTGACACAAGTTTCCGCACACTTTTCTGTGACTGCATGTCCACAGTAGATGCATGCACCCTACTGTACAGTTGGCTACTTGAGTTTTGTTTTGAGATGTTTTTCTGGGATCATATGGTCTAATTGGGGGGTAAAGATGTGTGGTCTTGTAATCTTTTGGACGTGTCACTGCTAAAATATGGAAAGGGGCGTCACCGCTACTATTTTTTTTTTTAACACCTGAGGCAACTTGTCACCACACCTAATGACAGCTTACACTTCTGCCATTTATAATACAGAAGCTGTAGTATTTGTTTTTTTACACTTTGATATCTTCTAGATTTATGTACCACCTCCATGCTTTTTCGTCCTCATCTACAGCCACCCATATCTAGCTTTTGATGTATATTGGAAAGATACACACCAACTTTCTAGGGAAATGCACTACACTTACAAATATGGTTGGCAAAGAATAATACAACAACTTTATTCAGCTCAACTCTTTGTCAGTAGCTTCAGATAACATAAGTAAATGGAAATGTACATAAACAAATAAACAAGAACAAAGTGATCTATAAATGTTTGTAAAACCCCTGAGAAATGGGCCCTTTTAGGGGTTGTTCATGAGGGTGTTTTTCCTTTTAGTGGTAGTAGACCAATTTCAAAGTTGGGGAAGCTTGTCTGCCGCTTAGAGGACCCAAACAAAGTGCTCTTTCTGAAGCCGGGTGTGCTTAAGGCAAAGCCAATGAAACTTCCTGCTCTAGTACAGTAAGGCTGAAAAAACACTGGCAGTGTCTGCAGGAAGGTATCCTAGAGAGGCATGAAGTGTCTGCATGACACGATGCTAATCACTGGCGCTGCATGAGAGATTGTGATCTACTCATCCATGACTTTGAATTCTTGATCTTTAAAATTCTGGAGGAAAGTTGTGAACTTGTAATGGGTTTTGACAGTTTACGATGAATGCCAAGGAATGACTGTGAGCACATTTTGCGGCAGGCTGATCGGTTTGATAATTATGCAGCTCCTGATGGAAGTCTACTTTCTGTGTAACCTTAAGATGACACTTAAAAGCTGCCTGATCACAAATGGCACCCAAGTCAGAAAAACAAATCCTTTGGCTAATATTTTCACCATGTGCTTTATATTTGTATTGTAACGACTACTGTACATTGTTATTACATTTCAAGAAGGGAAAAAAGCTTTAAGGGCAAAATCAGAACTTTGCCTTGAATGCTAAAAAAAACACTTGTTACAGATCCTATTAAATCAAAGCAGTTTGGGTATTCTGCTCCCTATTATGAACAGGTTTGTGCCCTGTCATTGTCTGAACTAATGAATACATTTTAAGGACAATTAAACATGAACATGTACTTTAAAGACATTACTGATTTGCTGGACATATGAGGTCTTGTATAAATGTGACAATAACAGTTTTTTGTTTTCTTTGGCTAGATTATGAGCTTTCCCAAAACACTACTGTTTTTGATCTGCTTCCAGTGCAGCCTAATAACTTGTATTATGGTTTTGGACTTGGTAAATATTAGTTGTTTATTTTCTTCTAAATGGTATGAGCCGTCTTAAAAGATTGCAATTCTGGTCCTTTGCCACACAGTAAGACTTTCTACTGTGTCAGGAAACTGTGTGCTGTAGGTCTTTCTTGGCTTTGATGATAGGCTGCTGCTGACAGATATTTATCGTTTAGCCATCGTTGTGAAACCATTAATTTTCTTACCAAATAGGCTTTTCTAAGTTTGCCATACGTAATTGTACCCAACCTTCACTCTCTGAACACACACTTAGTAAATATTTAATAAAAAGCTGTAACTGTAAATACCTGTAGCAATAAAACACTTGGTCACCACAGGTTTACTGCAGCTATCGCATTGTCACTGTAGGTAAACAGTCTTCTGCTTCTTTATTGCTTCTTAAAATTGGTTATGCTTGACTTTTGATCTCGGATTGTGTTTTAGTGGTCAGTCTGGAATATGGGCATAAACCTCATTCATGCACTTCCAAAAAGCATCCTTGAACAGGGAATCTGCAGTAATATGCAATCTTGGGGCTCCTTGTGTGCCATAGACTTCTGAAGTCTATGATCAGTTAGGATTTTAAGTAGTGGCTTCTTAAAGCGTTAGGAAGTGTGAAATGTGTGTTAAATCTGGTTGTAATTATGAATAAAATGTATGAATGTACATTTTTAAGCATATACCCCTTCTACTGTGGAGAGGTTAGGTGTTTTTTATTTTTTTATTAGTGTTTTTCTAAAGAAAAAGTAATTGTTTCTTGGGCATTGCCTGTTTGTATACGGGTAATTAGAAATGTCCGTGTCTACCAAGTGCATCTTGAAATATTGCTTGTTACTGGTATTCAATATCTTGGGGCTTTGAAATCACCATATTGGATAATGTGCCACTTTTAAGTGTTTGCAGTGGTCTTAGGCTTTTATTTCTCCCTTTTAAAGTATTTGGTTTATGTCATGCATTGTTTCTCTATTTTAAGCAGTAGTAATGCTAACAGTATGGAAGGTTACTATTTTTCCTGCCTGTTTTGCTCTCTAGGGCAGTAGTTCCAGCAGGAGAAGAGGGAGACTTTAGGCTTTCCCACATCAAGTGCTCTTGAGCCCCTGCTACTTATTACCAGATAGGCTCTTGGTTTTGTGGTGCAGGGCCTGTAAAACTAATTTCCTGTGAGGAACTATATTTAGGTTCAGCACCAAAATAAGCCACTGCACTCTATTTGCCTTGTTTAAGGGCATGCCTGAAATTCACAGCTGATATGACTGATAAGCTGATCTGACCTCTTTACATTGACAGCCGGGGTGGCAGGGTTTTAGACTGGGTCAGTAAATACTGTGCTTCTTTTTGTAAGCGGGAAGAAGTGAGAGGAGGACTGTCGACAACTTTCTTTTGGTGTTTTTAGGCTAAACTCGAGAGCCTGCTGGCATTTCCTTGTGTTCATTAAGAGTCCTCTCTCTTGTGCACCAGTCTTTGATTTGTCTGTAAGATATGGTACCCATTTCCAACAGAAGTAATTTGGGCTGGGTTTCCGGATAGTGTATGAACTCAAACTCCGATATGCAGCACTGTTGCTTTAACACTCCTGGCACTTTTACCCTTTTGTGGAACACAAAACTTTGTGAACAAAGTAGCACTTAATAATTTATCTTCCTTTAAATTAGGCTGCTATTCTGTGAGGTCATGAGATGCACGCAAAGCTCAAGTGTAATTGTTGTTTTGTTTACTGTTGTTATTTTTCAATACTAATGTTGTTGTCCTTCTGTTACACTCGGGCGGCTGTATTTTGTGCTGTAGCTTTAACTCTCTCTATCCACCAGAAATTGAAATGGAGCTGTTTATTTTTCTTCATGAATTATTTTTCTTAAAATCAAGAAATTTAATTAATTGTTGTCTGTCTTGTCAGGAAGCTTTCATGACAAACAAATATTTGTTTCGGTGGAAGTGATTACTATAAATTTGCTATAGCTTCAAGGAAAGGAAATGATACATGTTTCTGATATTTTGCTTTTGGCTTCAATGCTTTAACTTAATACGTTTTAAAATGTTAAAATCTATAAAAGCTTCTTAGATCTGATGTTTTTAAACATGGAGTCTTATTTACTGCAGAAAAAACAAATTAAATCTATAAACTTTTTAAGACTAAGGCAATTTATATGTTTGAGATGAGCTTTTATGAAAAAGCTAATTCAGGGGACCTTTTCCAAGGGAAGAAGTTAGTTAAACTGTAATACTTTGCAACTATTTCTCAAGGCAGGTGTATTTGTAAATCTTCATGTAATTCATCTCCTGCTCACCAGCAGTGCAATTCCATTCCAGGTTGACCGTGGTGCCCATTACCAGAAACGGATGCGTGCCAAAATCACTGTGCAGTTTGGATAGAGTGGGTTCTGATGTTTATTTAAATTCAAGATTTATGTTCCAGCTATTCTCCTTCATCTAATAATCACCCATTACATCCCTGTGATTATAAGCAGCTGAACAGTGATGAGGCAGCTCAAATATTGACATGTTCCATTATCCCTTTAGACCAATGAGGGCTGATCTGTCGAGTTCTGCATTTTAGGCTCCTTTTGTTTTGTTCAATAATGATATGGTTAATTACCCCCCACTTTATGATGGCAGTTTCAGTGAGTATGTATTCTTGAGTGTAAAGGAGCAAGTTTATATAGTGCTGAAACTCATTGTAATCTGACCAATGTTACATTGTGCATCTAGTAACTTCTGTCATGATGATCTTTGACAGGTTGTGTGTGTGTGTGTGTGTGTGTGTTAATATCTATCAATACCTGAAGTCTGTTAGTGTTTGTAGAATTTCCCCATTAGGTTTAAGGACATTGTTTTGCATTTTCCTAATTTTTCTGTTGATGACTTTTCTCTCTAAGGTTCATTGTTCCACAGTGGAGAACAGTACAGTGTGATTTGTATTACCTTGGTGTCTAGATGTGACAAACAAAAATCTGACCCAAGACCTGTTCTGGTGCACACTTGAAATTACAGGGTAGCCGTCACCTTTATATTAAACTTTTTTGTCACAGTACTGTTCTAATGCCAATGCTATGAAATACATTGCTTCATTTGCTACCTTAAATGTAGTTTTGGCCTGTTATTCATTGTGAGTGAGTCTTTTTTTTTTTTCCCTTTCTTAATGCTGTAGTGTTTTGATGGGAAAAGAACTACAGTACTTGCTGCCAACAAAAATATTGTCTGAGCAAAATGTAGCTTGCACAAAAATGCACAAGATGTTCTTTACAAACCCAATCCATCCGCCATCTTTCAGATCAGTTGATTATGTAGTGTGACCTTTTTCATTTTCACAAGTGAGCTATAGTTTCTGCCACAGTCTGAGGAAATGAGGGCAACGTGTACATGGCTGTGTGAGAATTTGGATAATGTTCGAATAAGAGGGGGCAATTTCTGTGGGGCTGAAATACCACACTAGACTGGTAACTTCCAGTAATTGGTGAAATCAAAATAGCACTTCAAACTGCTGCTTAAGGCTTCTCAGGAATATGGAAAATCATGCACTACAAGCAATCATCTCTAAAAGCTTCAAATGTCAAGCTATGACTTAGCATTGCATGCGCTTTTTGGTACAGCAATGTAACTGAACACACCTTTTTGCTCATCAATTATTTTTATGTTCTCTGAATAAAAACATGTGGGTAATAAATTCCTCCATATTATTAATCTGACTGACTACACTTGTTATCCAAAGTAGGCTATCGCTTAAGAATCCCAATCTGGAGCAAGCGCTCGTTGTGGTTTAGTGTGTACTCTGCATACTGGACTCTGTACTATGGGATGTTGTCATGTGTGTTTTATAGCAGTGTGCATCATTTGTAGCCTTTATGAACAACTGAGGAAACAGGAAATTCCAGGATCTGTTGTGATTGCACACAATTTACATATAATGAAATGCCCTGAAGCAAGGATATGTATTGTAATTTTTTATATACACTCACCTAAAGGATTATTAGGAACACCATACTAATACTGTGTTTGACCCCCTTTCGCCTTCAGAACTGCCTTAATTCTACGTGTCATTGATTCAACAAGGTGCTGAAAGCATTCTTTAGAAATGTTGGCCCATATTGATAGGATAGCATCTTGCAGTTGATGGAGATTTGTGGGATGCACATCCAGGGCACGAAGCTCCCGTTCCACCACATCCCAAAGATGCTCTATTGGGTTGAGATCTGGTGACTGTGGGGGCCAGTTTAGTACAGTGAACTCATTGTCATGTTCAAGAAACCAGTTTGAAATGATTCGACCTTTGTGACATGGTGCATTATCCTGCTGGAAGTAGCCATCAGGGGATGGGTACATGGTGGTCATAAAGGGATGGACATGGTCAGAAACAATGCTCAGGTAGGCCGTGGCATTTAAACGATGCCCAATTGGCACTAAGGGGCCTAAAGTGTGCCAAGAAAACATCCCCCACACCATTACACCACCACCACCAGCCTGCACAGTGGTAACAAGGCATGATGGATCCATGTTCTCATTCTGTTTACACCAAATTCTGACTCTACCATCTGAATGTCTCAACAGAAATCGAGACTCATCAGACCAGGCAACATTTTTCCAGTTTTCAACTGTCCAATTTTGGTGAGCTTGTGCAAATTGTAGCCTCTTTTTCCTATTTGTAGTGGAGATGAGTGGTACCCGGTGGGGTCTTCTGCTGTTGTAGCCCATCCGCCTTAAGGTTGTACGTGTTGTGGCTTCACAAATGCTTTGCTGCATACCTCGGTTGTAACGAGTGCTTATTTCAGTCAAAGTTGCTCTTCTATCAGTTTGAATCAGTCGGCCCATTCTCCTCTGACCTCTAGAATAAACAAGGCATTTTCGCCCACAGGACTGCCGCATACTGGATGTTTTTCCCTTTTCACACCATTCTTTGTAAACCCTAGAAATGGTTGTGCGTGAAAATCCCAGTAACTGAGCAGATTGTGAAATACTCAGACCGGCCCGTCTGGCACCAACAACCATGCCACGCTCAAAATTGCTTAAATCACCTTTCTTTCCCATTTAGACATTCAGTTTGGAGTTCAGGAGATTGTCTTGACCAGGACCACACCCCTAAATGCATTGAAGCAACTGCCATGTGATTGGTTGGTTAGATAATTGCATTAATGAGAAATTGAACAGGTGTTCCTAATAATCCTTTAGGTGAGTGTATATATATATATATATATATATATATATATATATATATATATATATATATATATATATATATATATATATATATATATATATATATATAATCTTTAGCCTAGCTTACCAGACTGTCAAAGCCTTTTTTGTTTTCCCCCATGGCAGGACTAATTAGAGAGGATGTACTATATGGACACAGACTACACTAAATGGGTTTGCAAAGAGAACCTTTTTCTCAGCCCTGTATGTAGCATGGTCAGAGAATGACTGTGGCTAATACTCTGCCCGTGCTCTTTGCTTTGCAAGGTGTGTGTTTGCTTTAATACGGAGTGCGTCAGCATGGCACCCCATTGCTTAACCACATTGTGCTTGAACACTTTCACAGGGATCGGCCGAAACGTAATCCAAATCAATGGAAGTGGAGTTTGTTGCAGATTTGGCTGTCATATGGAATGACCCATAGGAACCCTCCTGCATTGTGTGTTTTCCAGGCAGGATTTACACCCACCTGTGCTATACTTGTGGTTTTACTTGTTTTGGTTTGTGATTTTGCTCTCTGAGTTTGCCTTCTGAAATGTATTAATAATTAATAAATCTTATTAATAATTGTAGTGTTTCAGAAGTTGTTTTGGTGACCTCTTTGTGCAGATATCAGTATATCGGTTTAATTAATACAAGAATAAAAAGCCATACCCAGAAGAGTTCTGAGATTTACTGTATATTACATCTCTATTTCAGTTATTTGCATTCTGCTATAATCCCCCCACACACATCTTTGAAACTGGGGAAATAATACATAAGTAAAAATGTCTGAATTATGAATGACTCTGATTTCCACCTTCTTTAGCCTTAATAATAGGCACACTGTAGCTGCAAACAATTTAAAGACCTTCTCTGTCAGCCTTTAGTCCATGATATACTCTCCTATAGAAATGCTTTTTACTGCAGTGTCTTTTCTTTATTCTAATGGGTTTGAAAGCCGTCCCTGGATGCTACATTACACAAGTATACCGTGTGCCGTTTCCTACCACCCAACCACCACCAGCACCAAGGTGTTTCTGAGTGTAGGAGTTTTTGCTTATTTACTACATTGACTCTGATTAGTCTATTAGCCACATTAATGAGGTTATTACACCAGAGCTTTTCAGAGCACTTCTCTCTCATCGTCCATCAATCTTTATAACAAGCGTTAGCTTCCTGGTGGGCGTTATCTCAAAGCACTTGGGTTATTTTTACAGCATGGCATAGTACATGCTGAAAGAATTACGGAGAAGGATTTGGGGTCACGAGAGGAAATCGAAGGCGGTACTTTACACTGAGTCTTTGAGGAGAAACCCTGTTGCTGAAGCTGGGCCCCCGAGGGCCAGTAGTACGACATCCTTTCTGATGCAGTTGCAGGTGACATCAGACAGACGGCATCCTTGAGGAAACCCCTGCATGAATACAGTTTCAGCTGTACATCAATCCTATTATAAACATATTAAAGGGTGTGTAAACAATTGAGCGGTGTTGTGGGAAGCTTTTCAGAATCTCTAGTCATCTCTTCGGAAGTTGACACCAGGGACCCAGCTCTTGTCTTCGTTGTCCATTAAGAATAGGATGAAGGAGAAGTCCGGAGTGGGAAGTGTTAGCTTAGCTTGGGTTGGGGAACCAGGGATTTAGTAACCCAATTCTGCTGTCTAATAATTAGTCTTTGAACTAGCAGGATGCTGTTGTTGATGTAGATTGCAAAGAAGGTGTAAATGGCACCCTTGGCCTTTTCCTAACAAGTAGAACAAAATATTGATACTATATTCACTCAAGCAGATGAGGAGTGATTTATAAACTTGTTTCTTTTGCATTCAGTGGGCTTGGGCTGAGCACCATTTATGGCTTTCTTTGAGTAAGGTGTTAGGGAGAGAAAATCTGAAACTACACTGTCAGATCACTCTAGGCTACTTTTCTCCATTTCCATTGGCTTGTAAGTTACACTCAACTTTTTGTGTATCTGAATCTGAACATAAAGAGATTTCTTGTAGGTATTTGCCATCTGTGGGCCCCTAGTAAACCCACTACATATGCCATCTCTTATTGAATTAGTTTCCATATAAACCAAACCATCTGCAAGTCTTAAGACCAACTCTTTATCATTAAGACATAACAGACTCTGTGGAATATCTTTAATTTATTTATTAAATGTAAGTATTTATTTTAAAATCACAATATACAGTATAACCTTTGTCTCGGGTGGGAAACTGTATTGTAAGGCTTGGCAGTTAAGGGCTTCTGAGGTAAGAGTTTATTTTAAACAGCCATCAGATCAAAAACGGGCTGCCACACATGTAGCACGTCAAATGCCTTTGCATTCTGGGATATCTGCGATGTCTGGTCTTCCTGAGCTGAAGTAGCCCTGGCACCGCAGAGAGAAGAATGTGACTGTGGCGGCATTAAATGACAGTCATTCAGGAAGTATGTGGACAAGCTGCTCGCTGCACTTGGGCAGCCTGCTGTATCTGGTAAATGCTTTTCAGATTAATTTTGTGATTTCAGTCCTGAGAACTGAACCCTGTCTTCCACGTATTGCTCTCCGCTTTGAGCGCTTTCTGAAGTATATTAAGTCACAGTGACTTTTGCCCCAATGTGTTGCGGTTTGTTGTTACGCTACAAAGGATTGCGTAATATGTGGAGAAGAACAGGGTCTTCGATGAATGAGTGACATTGGTGCCTCGGCTCCAGCAATGTTATTCCCAAGAAACAGCATATGGAATGCATTGCTATTGGATACTGCACAATATTCTTCTACTCTTTGCAGTGAAGTTAGGTGTCGGCACTATACCTAAATGGTCCTTGGACCCCTACAAGCAACAATATTGTACCACTAAATGGCATTCAGTATTTGGCATGTTTTGGGTACGGGGTTATGAATTGAAGACTAATAGAAACTCGTCATTGCTAATGCAGTCTAGTGAAGGAGCCGTTTACATGAATTTGTGGTGCCAGGAAATAATGGAAGATCCTTGTTAGTAGCTCTTCAGTTAACTATAATAATTATTCTCTCCAGGCAACCCAGTATAAGAAGCGGTTAATTCGTGGTTGCCTTGGAGAAGATTTTAATAGTTCTCAGTGGTTTATTATCTAGTTATGGAGAATAGTGCAGCAAGTATTAATTTTTAACCATCACTTGAATATGTAGGTTATTAATCAGTTACCTTTTGGCAGCTGCTTCTGGGTTTATTGTATTGTAGTATTCTGTTCTAAGTACATGTAATGCAGGGATGTACATTTAGGATTTGTATAACAATTTACTACTTTCAAATTGTTAAGGGTGTGTCTCTAACTGCCCAAACCCCCATTTTACCCCCAACCCTAGCAAACCAAACACATTTTAATCTATATCTATAGAGATCTACAACTTACCGAGTTGAGTACAAAAACAAAACAAAAAAAAACAATCCTACAGTTAATGGAAGCTTAAGTTTAATGGGGACTCCAATCCGAACCCTGGTCCACACCAAAATGTGACCCTACTTTGATGACCAATCTTTAACGCAAACTCAAAGTATTGCTCAATAATACTGTACAAATAAGCTAAATGTAACCATATGAACATTTCTTCCCTCGCCTGGATACTTAATTCTACCTTTACCATTTTTCTTTTATTTAAATGTTCACTTATTTAAGGTATTACTATTAATTAGCCTAATACCTACATAACATTCAAAATATTTTTTCTCAACTGTGATACTGTGTTTCCATGCCAATCGGAGAGTCTTGACAGTTATAAACCATTGGTACTACATCAATAGATTACTTGCATAATTGTAGGCCCCAAAAACGTCCTGAAACCCAACCCTAGCCAACGCAAAATTTTTAAAAATGCAAATCTACAGCCAATTGGGTTAAGTTGGGAGAAAAGCAAACCTAACCTTAACTTACACCTAGGTTTACTGTGGACTCTAACCCTAACCCTAGCCAGACCAAAATGTAAGCCTAATTTTAACACTTCATTGTAATGCAACATCAAGCCTAATTTCTAAAAATTAAGCTCTGTTAAAAACAATGTGTATGTATATTATATTCTCTGTAAGACCATTTCTACAGTCTAAGTACAAATCTTCAGTTTATATAGGCACAAACATTAACCTACTCCTATATAATTCACGTTCTTTATTCTCATCTGTGTGTTTGAATGCTTAGTTTACCTTATAAGGTAGATGAAGCCTATATGTTTGACCTTGTGTCTTGTGGTCTTTTTTTTATTGCTGGTCATCACACCTGAAGTACAGCAAACCTAGATGTCTGGTACTCTGCAAAATAAAGTGTTACCGTTTACGTGAATAAAGATTTTTCAAACGAGAGCCGGTCATGTGTTTGATTTATGTCGCACTGCATTATGAGATTACACTTTTATTTGAGCCTGTCAGTGGTGAAATGTTACGTTTCTGTGCTGTCAGCCCTTGCTCTACTGTACCACACAGGGCTTACGGTTATCCCTGGATAAGGCAGAGAACGAGACTAAATGCTGCAGCTCAATAAGGTTATGCTGTCCTACTTTAATATATTTATATTTATTAAAAAAAAAAAAAAAACGCTATCCCCTTGTCTAGCATTACAGCCTAGCTTTCAACCGTGGTGCTCGACATTATCTGCCATCTGAATTGCAGACTCCGGAAGCTCGGGCTGTAATTTCAAGCCCCTTTGTGAGGGATGAATACATGGGCCTTTGCAATACAGAGGATTTTCTTAAATTCTTGCAGGGCCCAGATCCTGGGTAATGTAAACAGCCACAGGAACAGGATGTTGTGTTAGTGATTAGAAAATGCTTATTTTGAGAGGGCATTTTGTATTATTTACCTTATCACTTAATTTATTTTTGTTTAGTGATTGTCAATTTAGATTTTTCAGTGTTCAGGAATGTCCTGTGAAGCTCTAATTGAGAACTAGGCTTATTTTGTTTTATTCATGTAAACATTTTGATGAAGAGAAGAATACATCCTATATTTCCATTTCTATATGCATTGAGTTTTGGATAAACTTTAACTGAGCTCTTGCTA
This sequence comes from Amia ocellicauda, assembly GCF_036373705.1. Classification (NCBI taxonomy): domain Eukaryota; kingdom Metazoa; phylum Chordata; class Actinopteri; order Amiiformes; family Amiidae; genus Amia; species Amia ocellicauda. Next base: position 40,663,298 of record NC_089852.1, on the reverse strand, counting down.
CACCTAAACAGTCTAGAATGTGTATGAAGAACATAAAGAAACATGACGAAAAAAGCATGGTCAGCAAAATTATATTAGAATAGATGTATGCTGCTCTATGTGCACATCCTTTATTTTGTAGTATCTTCTGTAAAGTGAATTATAACACAATGAATTCCAAACTTTTTTTTTTTTTTTTTTTTTAGTTACGACTGTGCTTGTGCTACTGAGTTACTGAAAAGTGCCTCTTTGGTAATTATGGTGGAATTCATTTTCAGCTTTAAACTCTGAAAACAATCAATTTAATGGCTGACAGGTTGTCCTTCAGATGCAGAATGAAAGCATTCAGTCACTGGAAAATGACTTTTTGCATGTGAAATGGTATTGCAGTTTCCAATGCCATGTTGTGATACATTGTTACCTAAATTAGGGCAATCACTGAATCATTCACTTGCCTAATGTAATTTATATTGACCAGCCTTATACTGCTGTCGATCAGAACTGTAAGGTATGTAATCGACAATACTCACGTGTGCACCACGAGTGTATTGTATGTAGGGCCTACCTTGTGTAGGTTACTCTGCTTGTTTAGTTATTGTTGTTTTTGAGCACACTGGGGTGTTTGTCAGAGGTGTACACCTGATCCCAGTGTTTGCTGAGCAATGAAAAGGGCTATATTGGGTCTCATTCTCCTGACATGCTGCCCTGTAAGGAGCACCATAATAGAAATCCTTATATCACTGCAGGCAGAGAGCTGTTCTTTTGCTCAGTGGCCTGGCACACTTATGAATTCTCTTGACACTCTCGATAGCGAACGTCCTTGAATAACGGAGGCTTCACATTTTTTCCCCTCATTGTCTTTAAACCTGAATATGGTTCTTAGATTAAACCAGTCTTCTTTTGTATTCCACATTCGTGTAGATTAGAGGTGCTTACTCTGGTAGGATGCAATCCAGGCAGTATTATCATATGGCTGGACATAAGGACTGACCCACTAGCAATCTTAAACTCTTATACGAGGGACCTATATTCATGTGAATATTCAACTGTATCATTTTTGAACTCTAACCCCAGTCCAGCCAAACCTGCTATATTCTGCAAAACTCTATATTCCAAAATGTAACAATCTGTAAGAGTATTCCTACCTATGATTATTAATTAATCCTAACTGTAAACAGAGGCAATCTGTTATATTTATAGGGAATATTTTGCAAGCAATGTAATTTAATCATCTGTATGCAGAGATATTGCACATTCCCTGGAAACGGTGCAATATGCAATGAGGTATTTCTGCTTGGTTAACATGTCTGGTCTTGAGGGTAAAGGCTTTGTGCTTTGTTGGCAGAAGTGCTTCTTTTGGAGCTGGTAAGCTGCATTTATACCACAGTCTGGCACATCAAACGGTCCACGATTTAACGTCTGTGTGGTTACTTTATTGAACTTCTAGTCTGTGGAAGTTGGTTTTTCCTTAATGTTGATGCTCTACATTCTGAAAAATCGTGCTTCATTCCATGATAGCAGGACAGATGGCACACACAGCTCCCTGATCACTTCGATTCAAGATATGATGCTGTATAAAAGGTTGGAGATTGCATACAAACATGACAAAGTGTGTGGTTTGCCTTTCAAGCTGACAAGGTTGAACTGACACTTCTTTGTGGCCCTCATCCAATACGGATTTTGGAGACACGATATGTGTACATTTTGGAAAATGTTGCCTCTCCATTACTCTCCATTTTATTCCAATCAGGCCTCCTTCCTGTGGTCCATGTTGCCTCAGTAAACACTATTAGGCCTCTATTGGTTGCAGCTTGGAAAGAAAAATATTTTTCAGAATTGTAATTGTGTGAATTGTTTAAATGAATACCTCTCCTTGTTGCATTAATAGAACCACCAAAACATTTCATGAAGCAAGTGTTTAATCTAAGTGTTCAACGGTAGTAATTGCCATTAATTGCACACGCTGTGTCTATCAAGGGGAAGTGAGAAATCTCTCTGTGTGCAGCAGAGCATCTCATCCCGTTCAACGGGGAGCCAGGCTTGTTTATCATATACTACGGAACTGGGGCCTGTGACTCATCATAAGCTTATTTATTTCTTACTTATTCTATGGTAATACTTTATCATACGATCATATTATCATCTTGTCTGTCATTCTTCCTTCATGGGAATTGTACAGTACACGTTTCAGATCTACCCAAACCAAGGGATCTGTAACACTGCTCTGCTCAGCAGCCTATTTTACAGATTCATTTGGCATTTTTATGTCCTCGATTCCCACTCAAAAGCACAGTCCTTTCACTCTAGCCAATTTTTAAGCCAGTCGTTCTGCTCTTCTCCAGAGGCTGAGCAGGCATCAGTTCATCAGAGGCTGCCAGTCGGATGCAATGTTAATATTCTTGTTTTGACCATCGTCAGGACAGATCGAACCATTGATGCCATCCGCTCTGAGTGGGAGGGGTAAATGTCGATTTTGCTTCCTGTTGGGAAGCAGAGAAAGTGAAGAGTTTCTTGCTGTTAAGTTAATAACCTGTCCATGCTTACATACAGGTGGAATCTGAGAGAATGTGTCAGTAAAGGTCACAGTAACCCGCTCCTCTTTGGCATGTTAATAACATCGATAAGAGAAGAGGCGAAATGAAAATGAAACGTGGCCACTTATTCACTGCGCCGCTGTAAAGAGCATAATTGGTATGCAATGTTTGCATAGAGTCAGGAGGGCTTTTAAGTTCAAGTTGTCTGCACTGACAATTCTGATTTTGCTCAATTTCAGTGCAACGTATCCTGGCTGAAATATCCCTTGTGGGTTGTTTTTTTGTTCGTTTCCCCCCCATGTCTTTAAAGTTATACGTATTGTTGCATTTGTATCTACTTCATAACTTTGTGTGAACAGTAATATACACAGCAGTATTTGAAGTGAAGCTATAAAATATTTATACCATTCATCTGTCATGCTGAAATCTGGCATGTGTTTGGTGTAAGTATTATATTAGGGCAGTATTATCCTGCTGTTATTTGGAATCACATGGTCTTGCTGTCAGTATGGCAAGCCAAATGCCTCTCATTTTATGTCAACGGGAATTCATTTAGAAATTCGGTAGTTTTTTTTGTTTGGTTGACCATATATTCTTGATTATTTATAAATTTGTCACTTTAATTGCATGCATTTATAGAAACTACTCTGTTTTGGCACAACTAGACGTTTTAATGATTTTAAAGAGAAAACAGCTAAGCAGGATATTGTCTGGTTATTCTATGCCAGAAAAATATAAATACTTGACCCTTCTTGCCACAAGACAACACAACAATTTTGAATATTACAGCATGATTCCTCCGGATTTCCCCTTCTGTTTTTAAAGTCACCTTACTTCTCAACAACCAAGAAGGGAATTTCAGATTTTCAACCAAGCAGACAGGATGAACAACGTCAGTGTGTAGAACCCGACCCAATCCCTGCTTTAGGGAAATAATGTGTTCTTCCACAATATGTAATTAAATGTGTTGTGTGTGATCAAAGAAGAAATTAAGTTTTGCTCTATCAGGGTTCTGCAGCTTGCAGATGTCTGTTGTTAGGCAAGATATCGGGAGGGTCACGATGGGTCATTTTCAGTCAATATCAACTCTCCGTCTCGTCTTTAGTGGGTCTGAGGTTTAAAATCTGTTCCTGCCTAATTCTTACTTATTGTATTAGGAGCTTTCTCGAAAGCATTGGTGCAACTGTATGGTGCAAGGTAATGTGCTAATGAAAACTTGCTTGAAGAATAGCATGTGTTTCAGTCTTAGGCTCCAGATGGGTTTTAGTGTTTTCAGTGCATTGTCATAAATGTAGGAAATTAAGGAAATGTCATATTGCATGATATCCTATGTAAAGATCTTTATTGGAAGCACTATGGTATAGAATGATGTACTCAGAGTACTTGAGTATGTTTTGGCAACTGAGATTTTGTTTAGAGGCAACTCTAGTAGGTTTTCAGTGCAAAATCTCTCAAAAAGGTGTTTTTGAATGAAGCAAAACATGTTGGTATGCGATGGTTTTTGTTTCTTGTTTTTTGGCAACCTAGGTAAAAAAATGTCACATGGGAGACCTTTTGTTGGTGTCATAATGGCAAGTACTGCTAATAATAAAGTTCTTTACAGCTGCATTTCTGTAGCAAGACTAAGCTATTTTGTGTAAAATACTATAGTCAAATTGAAGCACAACCAGTGCAACTATGATTTAATTAAATTTGTCTATGTCACTTTCTCTGCGACTACCATGTTCCTTAAATAAACTTAAATTTAATTAAACCAAACCTTTGAAATTGACATTTCATGAAAAATGTTGGCAGAGTTTGGCTGCACCTAAAATACAATAGTGTAAAAGTGTGTATAGTGTGTAAAAGACTGTCTATTCTGAACATCCAAGCCTGCTATGAATTAATTACTTTAATATGAACATTGTATTGTCATTGGCCTGTATGGCTAAAACCATAAGGTTTGATCTGCAGATAATGATTGATAGGGATTTGGTTTAATTTTATTTAGCTCTTTGCTTTCTATGTTAAAACCTGTCAGGATCTAGGCCTGGAGCTCTTGGTATGTTCCAGTTACACACAGAATTGGCACAGAAAGCAGCCTCACTATATTCTACATCTGACCGCATTCCTTCTCTTTTAGTGACGCACAATTCAGTCTAAATATCGCCTCTTTTGCAAAGAACTACAGAAACTATCAGCACATTTAGCTGAAGAAATTTGCAATAATTGCATCAATGCAAAGCCTCATTGTCACATCTGGGCCGTTGTACTGTGGTTTTATTGCTTTTGTAGTGGAAAACAACCAGTCATTGATTTTACTAATCTCTGGCAAGAAACACATCTAGTGGATATAAGTTGGTTCTAAAAAATCCTAAAAAATATAAAAACAATTTATCTACCAGTATAAATTTGGATACAGAGACATGTGCGACTGTTGGGGAAAGAGTCACTTTAAAAATCTGTGTCAGCAGATAGTGTTTTTTTTTTTTTTTTTTGCATTCATCTGTAGTTGTGTTCAACAAAAAGAAACCGAAGAATAAGCCTGAATATCAAAGAGGTTCTCGCTGTAAAAATGCTGAATATCAAGCTGCCTACTGACATCCAAATACTGTTGAGATCCTCCAAGAGGCACTCAACACTGGATCCCGTTGCTGCAGGACAATAACGTCAGATCTGAAGCTTGAAATGTTGATGTGGGGGTAATGGCTAAATCTGCATCTGTTTTGCAAAGTGATCTAATGTAGAAATAATTTATTGAAACTTAATTTTTATTTGTTACTGTATTTACACTGGTTTATGGTTTGGTTGTTTATTAGGGGATAACGAAAGTGACCAACATAGATTAAACTGTTTGATTTATGCCCTAGGTTAATTAGAGTATAGAATGAAAGTTTATAGAACAGACCCCAGTTCAGATTGGATATTGGGAGATCAGATCTAGCATTAAACACTAGTTTCATGGTGCTGGAGCAAAGGATACATGAGGCTTCCACTTTCACTTGTGGCCAGATGGCACTGGCATCAGGCCAAAGACAACTAATGTTTCTTCCCCCTACAGATATGTATCACATCCACATGAACATAGACTGCTGGATCCAAAAGGTTTCAATATCTGTGTATTATGAATGCTTTGTTTCTGTTTCCCCCAAATTGAGGGATGAGCGTGATGGGCAGATCCCCTTTTGCTTTTAAGCGCGTTCACCCCAGACGACATGACCCATCCGGTTTGAACTGTCAAGGACATTGTGCTCCTCTGTTCTCTTTCAGACCTGATCCAGTGCACGAATGAGATGAACGTCAACATCCCACAGCTGGCGGACACGCTCTTTGAGAGAACCACGAACAGCAGCTGGGTGGTGGTTTTCAAAGCCCTCATTACGACACACCACTTGATGGTTTATGGCAATGAGGTAATCCGTCGCCGAGCTGTCTTTACATTTCTAGAGCATCCCCACGTTGTTTGAATGCATTGCTCCACTTTCACCACATCGAGTCATTTCCAGGTTGTTGTCCTTGACTGTGACGAAAAACTAATATCTGCAAGGGAGCATTTTGACATTCAAGTAATCCACCTCCGTGCCGTGCCGAGATCAGATAAGTGTAGAACGGTGATGTGAGTCAGATTTCTTTAATCTGTAACCTCGCAGGCAGATAGTTTAATTGCAGTGAATTTCCTACAGCAACAAGGAAACTAGCTTATTTTCCTAATTGAAATTTCCATATTATTACCCAATGCCTTGAACTGATGACACTGATTGGAGTCGTGCTTTTCATTTTTATGAGTACCATTTAACTGGCTGCTGAGATTTTAATATATTATCAAGATCATTTAAATAAAAAAAATATTACTTGAGCAGGTTAATAAGCATTATATCTTTTGATAGTATTGTTTTAATAAAAGGTGTAGGCAAGTAGTTTTTTACTTGACTTTTTGCTGAAAGATGTAAAATCCTATTTAAATATGATTAAATCTGTTGTTCGCAAATATGATTACTAGAATTTCTCTGAGAGCTTCAGAAAGATTGCTGATTTAAAGATGCCACCTCTAAAGAAATACACCCACATGACAGTTAAAGTGTTAAGCAGACATTCTCAATTGTATGCAAATTAAAATAATTTTTATCTTTCTTTGAAATAGCTAATTCTTGTTATACTTTAACAAAAGCTCATCAAGCTAATGTAGGTGTTATGCTTTATATCTTCAATAACCATCAATGAAAGTACTTTCTTTGATGCGGTGTATGGTGTGTAGCATCATGCTACAGTACTTGTTTGCTTGTTGTGTAAGGATGCATTTTAAACGGGAAAGGAGCCATGTTCCTCTTGTGCACTGTGTTAACCTTGGTGTCCTGGACAGCTGTGTCCTCATCCAAATCAATATGGAAAAAGTGGGCTGACTGCTCTGACATGACATTTTCTATTTTCACATTACAAAGACCTATCCAACTACTGAATGGATGTCTTATACATATAGATGGAAAAATAGATCTAGATATTTCCCTCATTGTATCTTTTGCACCAATTTTATTTAGCTACAGAACTTGCCAATTGTACTTTTGCTATAGTGCCTTTTTGCTTTTTGTTTTAATTACCATATTGTCTTTCACAACTTATTTTGAGACAGTTGTTGTAATAAAAATAAAATATGTTGGTATCCTTCTAAAGCTTACATTACTGTATTGTGCCTAAAAATGTGTTTTTCTTTTTAATGCATGCTTGGACGGTGCAATTGGCAAAGTATATTAACCAAAACTTGTGTTCTTACGCGGATTGGACTATTATTTGTAAAATAAATGGATGGCCACCCTCTGGAAATGTTAAAAAAACATGTTCTCTCAAACCTTAGGAAATGTTAAATATTGCAGCTTTTAAGACAATCCGTTAAGTCCATCTGTCTTAAATTGTTTGTCAGTGGTAACACATTTAACAACATATGCCTCTAGGTTTTGGGAAATGCTCTGTAACATTTCACTTCGGCGTAGTGACCCATATTCTGTGTATTGCAGCGATTTATCCAGTACTTGGCTTCCAGAAACACGTTATTCAACCTGAGCAATTTCTTGGACAAAAGTGGGTTGCAAGGTGAGTTATTTCTGAACATTTACAGCTAAGCAATAAGTGCATCCCGGCCCTGTTTAAGAAGAGCAGGCTGATTCCAGCTCTGTCGGAAAATGGAGGGGGGATAGGAGGAGTAATCTTCCATCCATCACTGGGTATGCCAGAGGGGCTTGGGCGAGAGGCTGGGGTTGTGCTAGTGAGAGCTGAGCAGAGAGGCGAGGCCCCTATGTGAGGCCTCGTCACTGAGGATCCTAAGGCAGCTGTCAGATGAGAGGGCTGTGGGAAGAGGCACTCGCTTCCCATCCCAATTTCCCCTGAGTATCCTCTCTTCCAGTTTATCTGGCTCTCTGTAAGACTGCATTAATTGAATCACCGGATCTTGCGTTACAGGAACTGGAGAGATTTTTTTTATTTATTCTTCTGTATTCCTTATTTTTTTGGAATAAATAATCTTCTGCCCATGTTAATGTGTTAATTGGCAGCTTAATTGGTCTTTGCTAGGGAAGGACTGGGGTACAGTAACCGTGCTCAATCACGGGGCTGGTTTCTGTCAGGCTGCATTGCTGGGAGGGTTGCTTTGTCAAGGTTCGTTAGGAAAGCTCTTCTTCCGACGCAATTACCAGAGTTATTCCAAGAACAGCTAACATGACTGTGCGAACAATCGTTTGGAGAAACCCTCCCGTCCCCTCCTCGGAGATGGAGGAGAGCCCCCCCGTTCAGAAATGACAGCGGTTTACAGATGCGTGACAGCAAAGCGAGTCTCCCGCCACAACGCAGTGTAGCTGTCAGCCGGCGATGCAAGGGCTCCCGGGACCTGTCAGCAGACTCACTGCTGGTTAACGCGACTGGCTGGAAAAAGAGAAACTGGAAAAATGTAAAACACCCTGCCGTTTGTGCACTGTTCTCTAAACCGGTGCCAATTTTAGAAATATCTTGCATGTCTCCTCTTTTGCACATGGTCACCAGTTGTGATTTAGTCCCCCTCCACCCACTCCATACATTTAAAAACAATACAAATAAATTAGTCTGCTTTTCACATTTTGTTGTCAGATTTATTCAATGTGATAATCCCCTGACCTGCTTGGCACAGATTAAACGTTCACTTACCAGCAAAATGTAATGAAAGCTTCTTTTTAATGTCCAAGGCTGCAGGGAAATTTTTTAACAAGGGACGGACAGAAATAATGCAGTGATTGCTTTTAACTGAGCCTAATGAACTCTATTTCAGATGGATCTGCATTACAGAAACATGGAGTAGTTCTTATAAGGTCATTGGTTTCTCCAGTGTGGCATTGTCTGTTTCCTCATAGTAACTCTTACTCGCAGACAGTCACAGCATGTCTAGACTACTAAGAGGAAGCTAACCAAGGCTTTGTTGCAGTGGGATCCTTTCATGTGGCTCGATTTGATTTCTAGCAGGACAGGGAGCCCCTTTTTGGATGTGAAGGACTGCATGAGAGTGTTTCCACTGTGCAGATCTGTCCAAAAGGTTTAATTTTGCAGGTGCCGTTTTCACTTACCGAGAGTGTCTGTAGTCTGTTCAGTGTTAAGGGCTATGTTTGGAATGCAGTCGACTCTTATCTGCTACAGATTACGATGCATTAAAGCTGCTGTTTTAATGCACCGATTCAACACACTCCTCCTAAACAAAGCTGAGGTTCTCGGGGCATGCTGGGAGTTTGTGTGAATGGAAATGGTGACAAATGTTAGTCCGAGATGTTAGTTCTGTTATTGTCAACTGTCTTTTATTGCTACTAAGTTAAGGGCTACTGGCCACACTTTTCACATCTCCATGGTTTAGGTAGAGATATTATGATAAAAATTAAGAACTAAAATGTGTTTTAACCTTGATTTTCAATGTATTTATTGGTTCTTGTAAGTAGCGACTGAACCTGTAACGTAGCGATTTTGTTTTTCTACAGGATATGATATGTCAACATTTATAAGGCGGTATAGCCGATACCTGAATGAAAAAGCAGTTTCATACAGACAAGTTGCTTTTGACTTCACAAAAGTAAAAAGAGGGTAAGCTGGGCTTTTTGTCTTGTTTTATAAACTGCCTTGTATTATTAATAACTAATTTGTTATTAATAACTCACTACTACTAAACTACTAAATATTTGTGCATTATGTTGAGGTTTGGGATGCCAATAGATAAAAATATTTAAAAAACTAAATTGTTGATTTCATTCAGTCGTTGTAATGTCCAAGCTTCGTGGAGCTTTCAGATAGTTGTTAAAAGCTTAAAACATGCATGCTGACAATGATAAATATTTAATTTGTAAAATCTTTTAACATATGTGATGTAAAAGACAGTGAGTTCAAAGTCTATTTTGGAACCTATTATACTGGGTTTATTTTTAAAGCATGACAGAGAATGGCATTCAAAGACACAACTCTTCCTGCTGCTGAGTGGCTTTGTACCGCCCATGAATTTCCTCCGCCAAAAACTATAATGGCATCTGGGGGTGCACTCTTCACAACAATAATCGGCAGCAGTCTTCAGCATTGAAGTGATTTGTTCACTTTATTTATTTTGCAGTGCTGATGGGGTGATGAGAACTATGAACACGGAAAAGCTCCTGAAAACCATACCCATAATCCAGAATCAGATGGACGCACTCCTGGATTTCAATGTGAGTTTTAGATAACTCTGTACTAACGTGACACAATTCAGTGCTTTCCGTTAACTCAGGTGCACAGCGGTGTTTACAGAGCAGTGTGTAACTCCTTCACTAGAATGTATTTTAGTGGTCACTATTATTATGGCCTACAAGAGCATTACTCTACAGCCTAGGCTTGCTTTCAGGAAAGTGTGTCGTGAACGCAGTGTTGTTAAGCATTGGAACGGGTTATTCTAATATATCCCCCCTCTGGGTGGATGAAACTCAGAAAGGTCAAGATGGGTGTTGGAGTGTTTTAAGTTTATCACAATAGCGAAATTTGTGGTAATAGAACAGCTTTTCATGCTGCCGAGATCAAAGTATTTACTTTGGGTTTTTCACAGGTCAACGCCAATGAACTCACGAATGGAGTGATCAACGCCGCCTTCATGCTTCTATTCAAAGATGCAATCAGATTGTTTGCAGCCTATAATGAAGGAATTATTAACCTGCTAGGTAAGTGACTTCTGTCCACTCTTTGGAGACAAGGTTCTTTGCACAGTTTTTCACCCCTGGCCCTTATTTCATAGCTACAAATGTCTTTGCCATACTGGTATATGCATACCCCTTAAATCAATGAGTTCAATCACTTGGTTCAGTGGGTTGGGACCCTCACTAAAGCAGAATAGATTTTTTTAACTTGTGTGGGAATTTTGAATAAAAAGAATCCTCATTTAAAGGCAGTTGTGGAGATGGAGTGGATTTTCACATGTGCAGACATCCTCACACATGCTTTCCATTTCTCAGCTCCCTAGGGGGTCCAGCAATATCCAGACAAAATGTCACATCTAAGCCTCCTATTTTGCTACATTATTTACTGAGCCAGACTACATGACTGTGTTCCTGATTTTACCTGAGTTGTTCTGTTCACAATGCTGTAGGATGAAGTGGCCCATAGCCGCAGGTCCAGCGTTAGTTTTGCAAGCGAGCAGCTCGCCCCCCACACGCCTTTGCCCATCCCTCCTTTCACCAACGTCACTGAAATTGGAACATCCCAGCAAGCGGGAAACTCGAGACAGCAGCAGCAGAATCCCCACGCAAAAGGCATGAAAACTAAAAATAATTAAAATAAATGATAATAATCAGAAAATATACACAAACGAGGGAGTGACTGAATATCATATAATGAAATAATAATGATAATTATCAGAAAATATAGACAAACGAGGGAGTGACATACAGCATCTAATATAATCCTCTTTGTACAGTATTTTACATTTTCCTCATTTTGGTTGTCCCCCACAGTCAGTTCAAAAGCCAACGTCTGCTAGCTAATGTCGTTAGACAACTTATTCATAAAAGAAGCAAATTTATCTCATCTGGCTAGTTTCAATTTAAATATTTATTTTTGTTTTACTGTAATTATTCATATCTGAACATATCAGTTTCTATATCTGGCCTGGTGTCTGTTAATGATCAGAGCTAAGCCCAGACCAGTTTTCACATCTGATCTGGTGTCAGTTTGTAATCATATCTATGTTCAGGCCAGTTTTCACATCTCTATCTGACCTGGTGTCAGTTTGTAATTAAATCAGTTTAAACCTGAATTCAGTCCACTTTTTACACCACCTAATTCTATTAGATAATTTTTTGTAGTGGAATGTGGGTGATATTGTGCCCAGTATGCCTACAGTGTCAAGTTAGCAAACCAGTAAGTGTTTACAGATAATAAATCAACAGTATTGCATTTCTAAACTTTCAACTGAGACCAATGTAGTTAACCGGTATACTTTCTATCAACCTTGACTATTCTCCTTACTAATGAATACAAAATATTTGTATAGTATAGCTTAATAATTATATTAGAATTATATTAGATGTTGTATTATATTACTCAGTCACTCCCTCATTTGTCTATATTTTCTGATAATTATCATTATTATTTCGTTAAATGATATTTAGTCACTCCCTTGTTTGTTTATATTTTCTGATTATTATCATTTATTTTAGATTTTTTTAGTTTTCATGCCTTTTGCGTGGGGATTCTGCTGCTGCTGTCTCGAGTTTCCCGCTTGCTGGGACGTTCCAATTTCAGTGGCGTTGGTGAAAGGAGGGATGGGCAAAGGCACATGGGGGGGAGCTGCTCGCTTGCAAAATTGAAGCCAGACCCGCGGCTACGGGCCACTTCATCCTACAGTGTTCACAATCTCCCGCCCCTGTTTTACTGCATTGCTGTGCTATAAAACCAGGTTGAGGATATGAACGTTGGTAGTTTCTCTGTATCATTGTTTCAACATTTTCTTGGTTTATCCACCTTGTAAATAAACCTTTACACTGGCCTATTCTGATAAGAACCACTCTGTTACACACGGTTGTACGTTGGATCCAGTTTTAAAGGGGTTGCTGTCTTACTCAGCACATGTATGCAGTTGTTTTGAATATGGCTGCCTCTTGGGACATTGCTTCGTTGTCATGTCAATATTTCAGATTATATTTATTGTATGTTAATGTTCTTAAAGCTTCCAGCTTAGTTATCTGTTATACCGATAAAGATTTGGGAGATTTGCACAATACAGCAATGCGCCTCTTATGAGAATTCCCAGAAAAGGACGTTTTTCTTGTAATGTTCAATCTAATGTAGTGATAGTGTCAGTCAGTGTAGATTTATATAATCCCGTTTTTTATCTCCTTCAGGTAAATCTGGTGTTGTGCCAGTGCAGTCATTGCATTTCTGTTCCTGATTATGACACATTTAGATGTTGGATTGTACATAAATAAAAATGGAAATGTGGCTGACAATTTATTGACATGGGTTGGAGATGAGAAAGTGAAGGGAGTTGTGAACAGTTTTCAAGGTCAGGTGCGTCGTACAGGCTCTGTCAGGGCAGGAAATGTGTTTTGCTGCCAGTTTGTCAGGCACCCCACTGGATACCCTGCTAAGCTGTGGATGAGAGTGCTTGCTATCCACACACACCTGCCTTATGGCCTTTCAGTATAGCCTTGTTCAGTATTCAGAAGCTTATCATTTTTGCTAGATTTGATAAGCCCAGCATTATTATGGACTGTGCAAATAATTTAAGTTGTTGTCTGAAGTCAGTGTTGTGTGTTGTGGGTCACAATGTCATGAACAGGCACTCTAGACTTGCAAAATACTTTTTTTTAAATTGTATGTATGTATTTGTTGTTGATTTTTAGTGAGTGGAGGGTGAGGAGTAGATATTTAATGTGTGGATGATGTTTAATGAACCCAGCCATTTTTGTAATTTTTTTTGGGCATGTGTTTTAATCTATGCAATCAAGAGCATGTTTGTCTGAGGCTGACGTTGATCCAGTAAGCAAACTGGCAGGAAACAAACGGGGACCCAAAAATAGAACATTTCAATTTTAAGATTACACAGTGATCATGAATGTGATGTGATTTAGCTGACCATTTTGAATCTGTGGTCTAGATTCATCCAAGACTAGCTGTTCAAGCAACTGGCTTTTTTGTTGTCGTCTTTTTCCCAGCTGTTTGTAGTGTCAGATGTGTTAAAGAAAAAAAAGAAAAAAAACTATGGATCAAAGTAATCAATAATATGTACATTGCATACTTCCCTCTACAAAATACAAAATACTAATGTGTCTTCTTTAAGGCAATTATGTAATTTACAGTACAGTATAAAGATTTGGGAAGAGGGCTTAATCACCTAAAAACCCTAAATTCTCCGTTGTCCATCCATCTTTTTGTAGCCTGTTCCTCAAGACTGTGCTTTTTCAAATTGCAGAGAAGTACTTCGATATGAAGAAAAATCAATGCAAAGAGGGTCTGGACATCTATAAGAAATTCCTCACTCGAATGACCAGGATCTCGGAATTTCTCAAAGTGGCAGAAGTAAGATTCAAACACGATTTTAGTTTTTGGACTGACAAAGTGGAGAAAATGGCAAAGCTGTAAGTTTGACTTTTCTGCTTTTATTTCCACAGCAAGTTGGGATTGACAGGGGAGACATACCAGACCTTTCTCAGGTAAACATGCAGTGCTGCTTTCTCAAACAAAACAGCCTGACAACCCTTCACTCTTCTAGCTTGACTCTGTAGCCTTAGCGACTCGGTATCACTTATTTTTGTGTACAGAACTCACTTGCCACCTTTCCAATCTTCAATGCTATCTGGCACTAACTCTTGCACAAACTTTCCTCAGATTAGACACTGCCCAGTGCATGAACGCTTTCAGTGCATGTAGCTGACAGGGAAACCTTTTACTTATTTTTCTTGACTTTTTCCACAACATACAGCAAATAAAGGTGATAATTCAGGACACTGTGGATTTGTTCCAGAGATACTAAATTTAAGGAAATGTCCAAGTCAGACGTAGAAGTTACGACAGGCCGGTACGATGGTCCTACTCTAGGAGTTTATATTGAGGATTACGGCTCAGACACATTATCTTCTGCCACAATGATGCATTACAATACAATGATGCAGGTTCCCCGTTCGCCATATCAGTGTTGGTGGATATGTGTATTATTTGAGCAATTAAGTGATTCAGTTGGGTTTCTTTCTTTCTTTGATAACCTGAAATGATCTCCAGAGACACTACTGAAACTCCCAGGTTTTTCTGTAGAGGTTGCCATGGTTATTCTGAGATAATAGCTCATTTTCAAATGGTGCACATTTTTATTTTTTTATTTTTTAAGCATAAATCAACACGATTCGCCGAAGTGTCATTTTGCTAGCGAATATAAAGTACTTTATAATGCTTTTGTATTGTTCCAGTGATACTGTGTTACCTCTTTAGTATTCTCTCGAGTGATAATCTAATTGACTAGTGACTTCTTACCATTACCACCTTTATATTCTGTATCTTCCTTATCTTTCCATTTTCAGTTTACAGTTTGTGTAAGTATCTGCATCTCACTCTTTTTATATATATTTATATATATATATGTTTTGCAAATTGCTTGATTGTCTGTGTTTGTGTAATTAAATTCCTTTGCATGTTTTTGTTGCTGTTTTCTTTTTCTTTTTTGCTAACCACTCAGCACTAAAGAAGTGTTCATATTGTCATAGGCCCCCAGCAGTCTCCTGGATGCTTTGGAGCAGCATTTGGCTTCTTTGGAAGGGAAAAAAGTCAAAGATTCTACAGCAGCAAGCAGGTCAGTTGTGCTTCACTGGATACAGCCTTCCAAACAGGCATTTTAACTTTGCATTCATGTAATATGTAAATATGTATGTAAATATTATCAAATATGTTTTAACTGTGTTCTGTAACAGACACAGAGGCTCCAGTATAAACAATGTCTTTCCCGTAAGGAAGTGGTCTCCATCCCTGGTGCTGGAGAGCCCCTATCCAGCAGGTTTTGGAGGTCACCTTTATACCACCGATTTATAAATGCCCGGCAATCTGTCTTTCTGATCAGTGAGGCAGGTGGTTTGGTAAATTTGGTCATTTAGAAACCATTGAAGCAATCCTCTGAATACCTTCAGCCTCTCGAGGCCAGAATTCCCTTGGCTGACTGGCTTAATTGATTAATTACTCACCTGTGTTCCTAGTATTTAGATATTGGTGATTTAGGACGAGCTATAAGATTAAGAGGATTGGGCTCTCCAGGACCAGGGCTGGAGACCACTGATCTAAGGCTAGCTCTTGAGACATTCCCCCTCCCTCTCTGTTCTCATTCCTGACTGAAGGGATCTTAATTCACTGGACGGGAATGCACTGGGGACAGCAAAGTACGCAAAACAAACAATCATATCTCATTTGGACACGTTTGGAATATCAAAAGAATATTCTGTATATTTTTGTCACTCCAGAGATTCTATGTCATACTTCTTCAATTATGCCTTTTTTTTTTTTTTAACCTTTCTCAGACTTTTCTTTCTTACGTTCTTTTGAAAGCTGATGGTGAAAAGTGCAGCTGCTATCTATGAAATCAGAAACCAAATGTGCAGCTGCAGTTAGTTATCTGATGTGAGCCACATGCTATCGTTTGATTGAAAATCACACAGCTTTTGCTTTTGTCTTGTTTTTGATATACATTCTTGTGACATCCCAAGATATTAAAGAAACTGGTTTGTGTATTGAAAAAACGGTTTTACAAAGCTTGCTTATTTACTCTTCATCTTATTTAGTTACAGATATAGGACACGTATACAGTACAGTATACATGTATATATACAACTGCATATATATGCATTCTGTTTTTTAAGTATGGTGAACCCTGTGCTGTTTAATACCCTGTCTTTTCCTCTCTGGTGCTCCCAGGGCCAGCACGCTCTCCAATGCGGTGTCATCACTTGCAAACACTGGCATATCTTTCACCAAAGTGGACGAAAGGGAAAAACAAGCCGCCCTGGAGGAAGAACAGGCCCGTTTGAAAGCCTTGAAGGTACATTTTTGTTTTTTTCTGCTCTGCTCTCTTGATTGGATTTCAGGACGCCTAGTCAGCTTTTGTTTTTTGTATGATTGCTCCAGAACAGGAAATATCTCCAGGTAAGACTTCTGTTGTGAAACGAATTTTGTAGATGTGTTGTGTCCCAGCACAGACTATAAACCAAAACGTATTTGAAATCTCTCTTGATTGGTTTATGAACATCCATATATTTCTACATGTCGCTCATATGTGGGCACTTGAAGCTCTCCAAACTGATTATATTGCTTGTGCGACAGTCTCAGTATTGTGGAGCCTGATTTCTGTGTTGGAATCTGAGCCAGCCTGGTAAGTGTTTTCTTCAGTCCAAGTCTTCGAAATAAACAATCTACTCCCATACATGTTTTAGAACAAATGCAGCTCCATCAGAACCCCCCCCCCCCCAAGTACAAAATGTATGCTGAGATCATTGATATGGGGTCTCCTCTTGTTGTGGATTATTTTCAGCCAAGTAAAGGAATGGTTGTTCTTCACTCTAATTTTCATTGAGGGCCTCCGAGCAGGTTCGGCCCCAGTTGCAAGTTCGTGTATTTTTAATTTCGGCCCCCTCTACCTAGGAGCAGCGGCTCAAGGAACTCTCTAAGAAGCCTCCGTCCTCTGCCACCACCGCGGCCTCCCCCGTCTCCACCACCGGCGGGAGCATCAGCACAGCCCCGGCCATCGACCTCTTCTCCACACCCAGCTCCACAACCAGGTTCGCCCACCGGCCAGGGTTCTGGTGTGAAACTTTGATTCGGTGCTGGGCCACAATATGTGTATACTTTAATCCTTCTCCAACACACACACGCACACTGACACACGCTCTGAAATCTTAGAGCTCACTGACAGTAGGGTGAAAGCTGTCTGGTCTGCCAGAGGCCTTCTTCAGTTTGTGTTGTGTAGATGTTAACATGTAAGTTCCTCTGTCATGAAGGTCTTTTTTTAAAGCTGCCTAAAGCCAGTAAATCGTGGTTATTTGTTTCTGAGGCCTTCAGCTGGGGATGAGCTTCACTTTTTGATGGCCAAGTTAAACATTAGCTGTAATTGTTCGTGGTGGCAGATATTATAATTGCGTAACTGCACAGCCAAAATGGGTCTTGTATATCAATCCTGTACAGAAGCACTTAGGAGAGTTTTTCCAACGGTCTGAAGGCGGCTACAGCGATTGCATGTGAATATTGGTGGCATACAGTCCTCTGGTAATACATTAGATTAGATTAATATGGCAAGTTAATCTTCGGTGTTCAAATGTAAACTATTTGTATGTAAGCTTTGTGCAAACATCAGCAATTATCTTGCTGTTTAAGCTTTGGATAAAAAAAGGTATGTGTTAAACCTGCATCTGTGATTTGTCTCTCTTCAGCGCATCGAAGGTGCAGAACGACTTGCTTGATTTGCAGCCGACATTTCAACCATCAATGCATCCTATCTCCACTGCGCTGCCCGCAGCCAATACATGGGGAGGTAAGCATCCTGAATCCAGCAGAAATGTGCTTGTGTACAGGATTGGAAATTGACTGTACCGCAGCTGATTAAGTTTTACTTTTTCGGACATGGTTTTATTCACGTTAAAGTTGGAGAAAATCACTTTATGGCTATTGGCTGATTTACCGGTATGTACTGGTATGAGACCAGAAGACCAGGAAGAGCAATCGGATGATGTGGTTGGCTGAAAGAGATCTGGCTCTCTTGTAAAAAAGAAAAAAAAAGTACAGTATTTGAACTGCAGGAAAGGCTGGTACTGCCAAATTCTCCTTGACACACAATTACGATGATGTTCTTTTAAATTCAGAAATGGAACTTTCTACTTAATTACTTGATTGCAGGTACTTCTAGTATCAGAAGACTGCTTTTTACTGTAAATGTGACACAGTCTCTGGAACAGGTGCTCATAAAGCAACCCTTTCAGTTTTGTTATTTGTTCCTGGTCAGGATTAGATAGTGTTTGGTGTTTTTTTTTTTTTTTTTTTGAATACCTGGAGATGAAGGAATCGCATAATGTAAATATTATGCATTATCAGAAGTGCCGCCATCTGAATGTTTTATACATAATTTGTGGCTACAAGAAAGCAAATATTGATTCAACTTGCATGATTAGATTAACCATGGGCCCTACTTAGCATTGTTCACAAATCCCTAACTGTTTTACATACAGTAAAAGGTACCAATGATAGCCACACGTGTGGGCATTTCCAAGAAACTTTGGTATCTTGTTTTCAAAGCCTTAAGCTCTCTCTCATTACTGTTGAAGCAGGTCGCCATGCACAGGAAAACCTTCAGTAATGAACCTTGTGCAGGGTTGTGACCTATTTAAATTACATTCTCCAGGAAATGTACCAAGGGATGCTTGTGTGTGTGCGTTTGTGTGCGTATTGATGTTTAGGAGATTCTTTGCTTTTAAAGTGATTGTTGCATCGTTATAAGTTTGCTTACTTTTGCTCCACCCATTGAGCTCAGATTGGTTGGGTGCTATTTACAATGTGTTACACAGTTAATAACACATTCAGCATAATTACATTTCTGACCGACTCTATATGGTGAGAGAGAGAATCATTCCAGAGGAGTAATTATTCCTTATTCCTCTGTAGACGAAGGTTTGCGTAGATGGGATGTAGATCATCATGACCATAAGAACCATCATTTTGTTGTTGAAACTACAAAGTACATTTGATCTGTTATAGGACACTTCAGTCATAACTTTTCTGTCATGTCTTGTGGTGTAGTTGCCATTTCACAACATCAGAAAGGCGATGTAATATTAAGAGCTCCTAACTGTCTTCAAATCACTATAGTCATGTATTTTAAGAACTAATTTGTCTGTAAATGTAATTGTTTACATATTTTTGGACACCTGCAATACCAAATACACTGGTTACCAAAAAACAAGCAATAACTTATTTTGGAGGCTAAATTTGTAAAGCATATGTATGCCTTTCCAGATAAAGATTTACAATTCAAATTAATTCTGCTTAATACATTCCACTGATCTAAAAGGTAAGTCTCACTGACAAATATTTGCAAAACAGTCTTTCTGATGGCAGCATTGGGGTCAATAGTAACATTTACTTTCCCCAATGGTTATATGGTATTGTTTTTACAGAACCTAAAACCGCATCTTACCACAGTGTGAATTCAATTGATTCCATCTGTCATTCCACAACGCAACAGTCATATTTCAGGAAAAGTACTCATTTGCCAAAGGTTTTCTCCTCATTAATTTTGCTCAGTGGAACAGCCTCCGTTCAGAGGTGTCTCGCTGTGTCTTGTTTCAAATCCATTTTTGTGCTGATGAGGTGACTTGCCTTTTATTTGAATTTAAAATGAATCTTTGTTGTCCAATAGATGCTCGAGAAGGCCGTGGGTATAGCTGTAATTGATTAACATTTTGAGGAGAGTGTGGCTTACATTTTGAAGTTGCCCCATTTCTCTTCAGTTTCATTTTTTGCTTACTTACTAAATGTATGAATGGAGCAGACGTTTTCCTAAAATCCCTAATAACTATCTACTGTCTGTTCTCTATGCATGCCTCTGTTTAAATGTACACTGTGAGTTATTTTGAGTTTTCTGTTTTGTCTTCTCTGTCGCATCTCTTCCTCTAACATTTCCCTGTTCTCTTTTTGTTTTCTTTCCTTTGCCTGCATAGATCCTTTTACTTCTACTGAAGCTGTCGACGACTCCATTCCAAACTTAAACCCTTTCCTTACAAAACCTGTTGTCGATGCTGTCCATCTACCTGTTGTGTCTTCAGATGCTGTTAGTTTTTCTTCTAGGACACCCACTCATGAAATGTTTGGTGGTAAAATACCTTTTTTCTCTTCTTTATTCTATTCTTCTGCCAGTCTGTTCTCTTCCTGTTTAGTTTTTCACTCTCTAGAATGTTGTCAAAAGTGTTGGACTTGTTATCTCTCGTCTTGTTCCATGCCATAGAGGGATTATATTTATTTCCAAGAAACTCAACCCTAAAGCTCATTTTTAATTGTTTTATTCTCTATGATTGTTAAAGCAGATTGGCAAACCTTCAGTATCAATGAACCTTCTGCAGCGTTGTGACCGACTTACGTTAGATGCTCCTAAAAATGAGGGGTGGGATGTATTTGCATTCTTAAAAACTCAAAGAGACATGTATTTGTATAATTTAAGACATTCTAACGTCAATGCAATGCTTTGTTGGCTTATATTTGTCTCACGGCTGGGAGGAGGTTAAAAATTCTTACAACCTAGTATCCTTACATCACCTTCAGCAGTCTTCAATCTTCCAGTGCTGTCAGCTGGGAAAGGGCATTTCTATTGTTCAGGTCGGTTCGGTTCTGTGGGGTGTCAGGGGACACTTGGATTTGATTGCTGGGTTAAGTGGTTGTTTTAAAAGCCTCTCTAAGAAATGTTTAATCAGGTTTGAGGTGGGATAGTGAACTGCTTCTGCCATCCATGCAGATTTGAGAAGCTAAAAACGAACTTTGAAATCAAACGTTTATTAGATTTTTAACAATATGTGTACCTTCAGTCCTACTTCCTAACCGTAAAGAGAATCAAACACCAGCGCATTAATCTTATCGGCATCTGGTTAAAGAGTTACAATCTGCTTCTTTTAATGTATTTAACTGATGTATTCATATTCTGTGTCTGTTTGCATTTAGAATTTTGTTTTCATTTGTCATGCTTTGTTTTTTTTTCTTCTTAGAGGTTTGTAGTACTGCAAGTAAGAAAATAACTGTTCCTGAATGTGCATATTTTTGATTCTCTAGATCATTTCAATCCCTTTATTGATTCAAGCTCTTCTGTTGCAACCAATTATGAACACACAGTTCGGATAGAGCAGTTTATTACAGGTACTTCAACCATGAACCACTGTGCCTATGTTTTCTGACACCTAGAAAACATAGGCCTCTGAACCCAAACCAGGTTCCCTTGTGGAGCATACGGTACGATGTTTTTGCTCTAGCCTTTCCCCTGGGTGCTGTGAACCTAGTTTGAACTAACCTGTAGTTACCTCTCGATTTGTTTTGTTTGCCTTGTGTAGTTTTTCTGTTTTTGCTTTTTCTTTGTTGATGTGACACCTATGTCCTTGTTGTGCTGTTTATTTCTTAGCTTTTTTCCATGTTGACTTTTGGCGTCATTCTCTAAAACCCTCTCTTCTCTGCTGCTCTTCTTGTTTCTGAATTTTGCCTGTCAGATTCCTTCTGTGGTCCACCGTCTTATCCTAACGCTTCCCTCTTCCACACTGAGCCCTCAGCTGTAGCTGGTCTATTTGGAGGTAGGTAGCTGTCATTGTTCCTCTTCTTCTGTTCAGAGTTCTTTTTCTCTTTTCAAATCCCATCTTCTCATTATAGATAAGGTACAATCTTTCCAGGAAGCTCAAATTAGAGGGGAGGGGGATGATAAGGCTGATTTAAGACGTGATTGGTCAACACTGTGAAAAGGAAAGCAAATGTTTTATTGGCTTGGTGCATATTGTTGCTGCAGGTTGTTCGTTTTTCATCAACGACTGATTGATGTGAATGTCTACTGGCACACCCTTGCTGCCAATGGACATTCCTTGACATTACTTTTAAATCTGCTTTCCCATAAACTACATAATCATGCCCTGGTGCTTTTAATTACATTTTATTATGATTTGTTTATTTTTTTAATCAAAACCTATTACTTCAAACCCTTTTCCATCTGCTTTGGGTTTTATATTACAGAAAGCAGTGCTGTGTATAGTGGTTTTATTTAATGGAAAATGGCTTCACAAAATAATCTTCACAATTATCAGGGGGGAAATCTATAAGTGTAAAGTGTTTCTGGATGAGCTGGAGATCTCAATGGTCCTCTGGAACAAATGCAAATAAGACTTGTATCATTGTGGATACTATGTCTTGACTTTATAGACCTTTTAAACACAACACTGAACACTAAAATAGATTAGATTAGACAGATAATTGGGTTTGCAGTTCAGGTGACTTTGGACTTTTGACTCCCTTGCATGTTACAGTATGGGATGTGCTGCCTTTATTACTTGGTGTTTTGCTTGCTTTGTTTCTACTGTTGGAGATTCCTGAGAGGTGCTGAAAAATGTGACCTTTAAAGGAGAGGAATATTTCGTAATCGGTTGTATGGAATGTGAACGTAAACAAGTAGATTCTGGAATTGTCTGAGCTCTAGGGAACGAATTCGCTGTGGTGATTTAGCTGGAATCACTGTGAACATGATGCATTTTAAGATGTTTAACTGAGAAAAATCTGAGGATTCGGATTTTTATTTCCACTACCTGTCAATGTGAATATTGTACAGAAAATGCCTTAATTTTGATTGCAGAGACAGAATCATATGTTGCATAGCTAATGAGTGAATGCAATCAATGAAAAGGTCTTATTAAAAGTACATGTATTGTATTTAAGTTATAGGAATCTTACTTAATTTGTTAAGGTAACCTGAAAAAGGGAGGAGAGGCAAAATGACTTAGGATTGATAAAAATGGTTACAGAACATTTTCATTTTTATCAATTCCTTAATGACTTCTTGATTTAATAAACTTTTAGGCAAAGAATGGAAACTTCTTTTTAATGTTTTGGGATGAATCCAATCATTAAAGCAGTGATTCATGGTTGGTAAAGCATGTCTCTGTTATAGCATAGTGGTATACTGTTTCCATTTCATAGCTTTATCATTTCCAATTCATAGCTGGAAAACTCCAAGGTAAAATATCTATAGTGTAATTACCTCTCAAGAAGTCTCCTTATATCTGCCAATGTGTGTGTGTATGTAAATGTATTAAAGCCATGCATTTTTAAATGTTGCCATATGCTGGTGGTTTTGGGTGTGGTGGTGGTGGTGTTTATTTATTTATGTATATGTGTATGTATATATAATGTGATTTGTGCCATTGGTGTTGGGGTGCACTATATATGTACTAATATTTTTCAGTGGCGCTAAATTATTGCAAAGAAACAATACAAACTTAATTTAAATGTGCAAATGCAGTAATTGTTTTTTGCATATGGTGTTGCCTGTTTAACAGCTGCTTTACCAAAATGCACAACAATACCAGCAGTCTGTGTGTCCTGACATTGTCGTCCTGTTTTGTAGGGTTCACTGCATCTCCAACTCCTCAACCACAGACCTCAAGAGGCCTTAACGTTGACTTTGACTCTGTGTTTGGCAATAAATCGGCTTCTGCTAATAACCTAGATTCTGCTGGTAAGAGTAGTTTGCTTTTTGCTCTTTTATATTTTCATGGTAAAGTAATCATGTGTTCCCCTTCCTTCAGGTGTTGCTGCCACGAGAAATGCAAGTTCAGTCTATTCTGTGGGGATGAAAGGATTTCTGGGCAAAGATGTTGATTTTATTCATTTTTTTGGCACAGCCCACAAGCAGGCAACAATATAGTTGCATATGGAGTCATCAAAGGGGATACTTAGGAGAGCTAAAAGCCATTATCAGGCCAATGAAAGACAGTTTTATCCTAAATATCTTTCCATGTGCATGTCAAAACCTGGTACATAGATAGTACCATGTTTTCTCAGGTATGGAACTGGCAAGGTTAATTAGTAACTTATTTCTCTGTAGAGTTACCTAGTCTTTCACTCCTTTTTCCTCCATCTACATTTCTGAAACCCAAGTTTTATATTAGACCGTGCACACTATCTGTCATTGCACTGTAATCTGTCAATTATTCTGCAGTGGCATTTTTGCTCCTGTCCTTTACACCCAGGGTTGCCAGTCACTGTGTCTTCATCAAGTGATTTTACAGGATGTTCTCCAGGTGGCGTGCCACTATTCATTATTTATTTATTTTTATTCCCCATAGTATCCACTATATGCTTAATGGACTTTAGCACATCTGCCATGGGATTTCAATGGCAGTATTTCATTAAACGTTTGCCGTTAGCACTGAAGCTTAACTCCACTGTAATGAAACTCCATTTAAGACCTGCAACTGAAATATGTCCTTCGCACTTTTTTTCCTCCTCCTTTACAGCAGTACACTTAGATGCTGTGCTTATAATGATATACTGCTTAGAAGGGTTCTCTGAGGCCTAACTTTACTGAAGGATTTCCCTGCCTCCTGAGAAAGTGACTCAGGGATCCCTGGGCTGTCCTTTCCCAGGCCGCATCTTTCTCACTCTGGCTAATGCTGTGCCCTGACAGCAGACAAAAACTGCAGTATCACTTTTCCTTGAAGTGTAGGCAACATCTTTTTGATTTCTGTAACCGGTCCTTCTAAACCAAGTATATTTACCATTCAGGGCAATTTATCTTTAATTGGAAATGTATTCCATTTTGGAGGGCTATTAAATAATAAAACATGTTAATTAGCATATTAAACTATATGGCCTGAAAAAAATAATTATATTTTACAGGTTGTTAATTAATTATTGTGGATTCTGTTTTTCATTAACAGTTGACATTGCAGGAATAACCTTTGACAGTCTTTTGTGACAGTCTGATGGTAACAGCTATTTCAATATAATGACATCCTTTATAGTTGCTTATGGATCTAAACTTAGTCTAAACCTCTAAACTATGACAGTATTTTAAGTTGTGCAGAAAAAGGATACTGCATTCTTGTCAGTTTGAAGTATTTTCCTCCAAATGGGCAAAATCTTGTTAGGGACTGGATATGTTAAGTTTATACAATGTTGTTTTAATATTACAGGTAAAATTGTACCCCCTGGATAACTTGCTTAATCATGTTTTCTTTTTTTCTCCTCTTCCTTTGGTAAACATTTTTTGGGCCTTGGCTTTGCATGGCATGCATGACTGGGTGAGTTGAGACCTCCAACTATTCTAGCTGCCAGCAGCAGCCTTCATTTTGGTAGATTGTGCCGACTGAATCTTCCCATTAAACATAATTTTCCTTTTTATCCTTTTGTTTCTTCCTCCTCCCCCCATCCCTTTCTCTGCACCCCTTTCTTTAAGATGTTTTAGGTGGCATCCTCAAACCCACAGTGGCTTCTCCCAATCAGGGCCTGCCTCCCACAAAGCAACCAGGAAAACTTGTCTCAGATGATTTGGATTCCTCCCTTGCCAACCTTGTGGGCAGTATGTGTTGCTTCAGTTCATATTTTCATTAAACTACTACTTCAGTGCTAATTGTCTAGACAAAAGTGGGCTGAAGTACTGCCATCCTTTAAAAAAGGATATTGCTGTACTGCTGGCACGGTAGTGTGATTTATGTACGGTATGTAAATACACAAGGAAGTCCGATTATTTCCGCGTTTCTCTCAACAATAGTGTCCTTGAAAAGAAGGGAATCATTCTTGCCACACAAAACTGTCACAGAAACACACAGAAGTATTCATAACCCTTCACATGAGGATTGCAATGGGCAAATACCATGGTATAAGATAACACAAGCCTGTGTTTTGCCTTTAGAAATAAATGGGAGCTTTGTTTCATTTCACTGAACTTTTAAACTTCCATTGAAATCGTATATGGCACTGGAGTACTAGGACTTCGGAAATGGCAGAATAAAACCATGAAAAATGCAGAAATTAGAATTAAAGATAACAAGTGCTTTTAGTACACACTGAATGGCATAAAGAATGATTTATTTTTCAAGGTAAATGCAATCATTTAGTGTGTGGCTGGGCTTTTCCTCTCGGCCAGGAGTCATACAGCAGGTGCATCATGAACCATTGAGTGTTTCTTTTGTTTGTTTTCATTCTGAACTTGATAAATTAAAACTATGCAAGCTGAATGCTATTTCATTCTTACAGTTAAATTTACAATTAACTCTTTTAATTGCTTGTTTTTTCCAGATCTGGGCATTGGGAATGGCACAACAAAAAAGTAAGAGTGGATTCTTATAATGGTACTAACTGTAAATGTGTAATTCAGTACATAATATGGGAAACGGGCAATAGTTATTTATTATACAATAGAAATTATTAACTATTGCCAAACTTTTCATCTTTAAGTGACATTCATTGGAGTCAACCAGGAGAGAAGAAGTTGACAGGTGGAACCAACTGGCAACCAAAGGTTGCCCCGACCACTACATGGAACCCGGCCACTATGGTAAGTACACTGGTCAGATGACTTCATGATTGCTTGTACTATCGAAATGGAAACTAATAGAGAGGTTTTAACTGTAAGCAATCAGTTAAAACTACATTATTTCCCACATAATATACTTTATTTCTTTATACAGGGTGGGTCATTTCTATCTGACACAGAGGTAGACCTTTTTAAGTGGGCATAGACCCCAAAACTTGCATTTCTTTGTTTAATTTAGTTTTATTACAAAAATAATTGTTTGAATGACCCAACATTTTCCCAAGAATCTTATGACATCTTTTGGAAGCTATACAATGCTACTGTATTGGTAGTTTTTTGTTGTTGTTGTTCTTTAAAAGCATGACCTAAGTGTGGTAAGAGTGCTTTCATTCAATGCTGGCCTCTTGAGTCTTTTAAACAATTTGGGGGGTGGGGAGGGCGATTGTGTTTTGGATAAACTGTACAAGACAACAGGGGGGTGTTTTATCTTTGCTCAGCTAATATTATTAATAACTAAAGCGTATGTCCAATGTTTTATCAAAATGATCGCATTATACCTTTTTAATTCAGTTTTCATGTGATAGAGCTACAGTTTAACAGTAGTTTCTAAAATGTTCGTAGACAATCCTAAATGGTTTTTAAATACACAGTGTAGGGGGAACAAAATAAATGTTGACTAGGTAAACTGATTCCTCCTATACAGGATGAGAGAATGGATTAAATAACTTATTTCAAATATTGAATTGTGGGGAAAGGGAAATAATAAAATACTTGTTTCCAGGGCAGTCCTTGGAGAAACTGCTTTTTTAAGTTTGAATGAAAGGACGTATTTCAACATTTATCCACTCGAGATTAGGATTTTGAGAGAGTGCATTCATGGCTCCACCCCCCTTAACAAATCCCTGTTCCTGGGCCCGTCTGTGCTCTTCTGGTCGTCCCACTTTCAGTAGTCCTGCTTTTCAGTGTTCACAACATTGACGTTGGTTCTCCTGTACTACACCCGTCAGCCTTGGTGTTTTAAATGTCGACTAAAATTGTTTTTTATTTGTATTGGTGAAATGACATCTAACCTGATGTTTATTGCATTATGCAATTGTTCTCCTGGGGGAAAAACAGAATGGCATGCATTTCCCACTATACGTAAGTGAATATGTTGACCATTTGCTGCTTCAAAGCTGGCATGCATTGTATTAACCACAAAACTTTTACACATCTGTCACACGCTCTAATCAGTCTGCTAAAGTAATGTCTTTCCTGCTTTAAGAGGGCCACGTGTAAGCTGCTGATCTTGCAGATCGCAGTAATGGCATGGAAGATGGGTCCTCCTCTTTTCTGGTTGTATTTTTTTTCTTCTTCTTAATCCTCAAATGGCAGAGGATTCAGAGTTGGGGGCTTTTTTTTTGCTATGAAGTAATTAGAGTCTTCCATTAGTTTTCACTGGTTTATAAGGTGTGTGTTTGCGTGTGTGCACGTGTGTGAGAGATTTTGTGCAAGAAAGAGTAGTAGAAGATTTTAAAGGAAGACTTTAAATTTCTATGCATGAATACTCACATGCTTCTGAAATGATGTAACATTTTCTTCCTTAATTGTATTTGTCGTTTTGTAATGGGGATACCATTTCAAAACCAAATAAAATGTGTCCAACTTTTACATGACAGCGGCTGCTTATATCCAAGCAGAGTAAGAACATGTGTGTTAAAGAAGTCTATAATTTGAAACTCTGTTTTGTTCTGTTCCTGCAGTCTGAATGACCAGTTTTCTGGAGTAGTAGGGCTGTTTTTGTTTCTTTGTGTATTTCTGTCAATACTACATCCAACAGACATTTGGGAAATGTTCAGAAATAGGTTTCCTATTTGAAGTGAAATAATAGAAATTAATGTAAAACTTAATTATCAGTGACACCCCTGAGTAAATTAGAGTGACTGGGTTACAGCAAATCAAAACCTTTACCTTCCTGTGAAGCGGAGAGTACAAACCTGTACCCTGTCGCATTTTTAGGATTATTATTATTTTTAGTAGTAGAAAGTACCTTCTACCGATAAATACAAATGTACTTGGTTGTAAATGTTCAATTGCAGTTGCTGGGGGGTGAAGGTTTTGATTTGATCTAGGCCTGCGTGTGTTTTCTCACTCTTGCCATTTGGTTCTGTGGGTTCCAGATTGGGCTCTCCAATTAATGTACACTGCCTTACTTTATCCCCATGGAACTGGGTCATTCTGGCCACTGTTGACAGCAGTGCTGAACTTAGATTTTGATTTGATTAAATGTATTGTTGTTATATTATACTATCTAATATTTATTTTAAATGCATCCTCTTGATCCCTTCATACATAAAATAATATAATACAGTACAATATTGATATTTCTCCTGACTCTTCCTGCTGCATTCAGTTTTGAAGCCAGTTGAAACCCCTCCTCTGAGCCCGGGGTCATGTGTGCGTTCATTCCTGTAGCAGGGATGTTTTCCTATCACACAACCCTTGTGAGCACAAGCCTGGGACTTCATTATATTAAAACAAAATCTAATCAAATTAAATGCACTAGTAGTGTTACTAGCCGTAGCTGTTTGATACTAGTGGCCAAACAGATTTCTGTGAACAGTGGAGAGACGGTCAAATAATGTTAAAAAGAAAGGTCTAATCTTATCCCTTTTTACTCTTTTATAACACATTTTTGTTAGCTACTCATTTATTTGTAATGAAGGCAATTCTGCTGCTCACTAACAAAATGAGTTCTAAGGAAGGGCTCTTAAAGTTTAAACAAGTGAGCACTATGTACAGATAAATGCAACCATTCGCTGTGTGCATATAGCCGCTATTTGTTGCAAGCCTTAAGCTGCTGAATTGTTAATGAAAGATTTCCTTCACAAGAGGCTTTCATGTAACTAAATAGTCTATAATAACACGGAAACAAACCTCGAACTGTCAGAACCCCAGGTCCTGTTTTGTAATCAAGCAGCCCTGCAATAAAGAGACCCTCTTTCTCTCATCTCTGGGACTCGGCAGCTGGCCGCGTCTCCCTGCGCTGGAGACATCAATCTCCCTCCACCAGAATTCCTGCACAAGTGCTTTTGGGCAGCCTCTGTGGTTACTGTAAAAAAGACTTGCTTAATGTCTCCCAGATGTGAAATTCGCGTTGCCAAAATGGAAGTAGGCAATGAAACGCATGTGTGAAGTAAAGTGTACTCTTCTTGAGATCTACAAAGGGAACCTTTTTCAGGTTAGCTTGTTCTCTTCAGGCCTTAGAGGGAGCTGGACAGGATGAGAATCGATAATCGCTTATCAACCTTGTACTGTATTTACCTCTTACAAAAATGGAGTGAAGCTTTTTTTTTTTTTTTTAAGGGTGATCAGAATTTTAGCCAAAAATGTGCATATTTGTTTCATTGTATGCAGGGTCATTTACAGTTCAGTAAGTGAAATCAGTGATATTTTCTAACTAATCTAATTCATCTGATTTTGTCATCACAGGCACCTTCTGTGATGGCCTTCCCTGCTACAACGCCAACAGGCATGATGGGATACGGAATGGTGAGTGTTTATAATGACGATTGTTACACATTTTAATTAAAGTTAGTCACTGCTGTGTAAGAACTCGAGTGCAATTACAGCCACTCTTCCGCTAATGCTGTGACGCAAGTCTGCCGGTGTAGGAGGCAGATTTAAAAGCCCCTGAGTGCATTACAATGAGAGGGGAGCTCTTCACTGGACAGCACCCAGTTTAAATGTTACATGCTGGTCTTGGATGCACAATTTGTATTTCAGTTTTTTTTCCCAAAGGTTGCAGACAGTTGGCAATGCATGCATGTATTGGATTTCCTCCACACAGACTCTTATGTAAGTGATTGTCCTTCTGGCTCATCCAGTGCAAGCCCACTCCTCTCCGTGCTACTAGGCTGTGTCGCACTAATTCTTGGAGCCTCTCAGCCTTTCACCGGCACAATGTACTCTGGCTCTCGGGGGGCAGTGATCTGAAACTACCACAGCCTCCTGCCCAGCTGCAAGAGCGCAGGAATTGATTTTAAGCCCCGCCAGCAGGCTGCATTTAGCCAGATCCGTGTGCCTAGTCCTGACGCCTGTCTGACACCCTGTGCCCGGAGTCTTCATGCTGGGTTATGTCATCTCTGGATTTTCCTCTTCTCAGCATTTTGGAATCTAATTGGAGTCGTTCCAGAGCTTATTTAGATGTTCTCATGTTATTGTAATCATGGTAATATTTCTTGTTTTCATTCTTATCCTCGTGGAGAGGGGGAGGGGGATCTTTTAAGCACGTTATTTATCCTACACCACAGACTTCCTGCAGCTTGACCTTGTATTGGGATCAGTATGATAAATGACTGTTTGACTTAAGTAGAACAGCTACAAGAAGCAGTAAAGTCACTGTGCACTGTATGTACCAGGACTGTTACCCCTGGGAAGGACAGACACTGACTATAGAACACATAAATAAAGGAAATCTCTGCTGGCTGGGAAATCTACTAGTTTGGAATGTAACATGTATGTTTACACACTGTTCCTCTTCACGCATGTCTGATAAGGGGCATTTACTTTTCTGTCTTTTAGTTTACAATAGGGGGGAAAAGGGGGCAAGCCAACACAGCTTTGGGATGCTAAGAATAGTTGAGGTTTTTGGAGAGGCATAAATAAAGTCCTTGAGAGGCTTTCAACTTAAGGAATACCGGCAAGCATTCCCTGTCATTATGTAAAATCTTTTGAGCACCAAGTAGTAAATATCTGTGTTTAAACTGGCAGTGCATTGCTTGTGACACTAATGAGTACACCAAAAAAACTGGCTTCCAGAGTGGTGAGCTATGTAGATGTTTAACAGAGGGTTGAATGATTTCCAGGGGTCCTCCAATCCAACAAAACCTAAATGAAGAAAATGTTAAATAGATGAGAAAATGATGGACTTGGAAATCTCATATCCATGTGATTTCTGTGAATAATCTGCTCTTTTAGCACAGCAGTTAACAACTGGAGTCAGTTGAGGACAGAATCTTTCAGCCACTTTTGTGTTTTTCAAGTCAAAACTAAAGTCAAACTTGAAATTCCTATTTAAGCAGCTTTAAAAATAAATAAATTCCTGTTGAAAGTGGCTTCAGCTCCACATTATATTTTGCTGTAGCTGTTCGTGAATCACCTTGCAAACTCTAGAAAGTTGTCTCATTTGCAGTGGAAGGGTTAATATTTTGCTTCTGAAACCAAGATCATCTGGTTTCAAATGTAACTACAGCAGCCAGGATTACGATCATGTATATTTCTGCTTTTTACCAAAACCCTTGTGAATAACCTGGGCAGTTCTCTGAAGTCCTAAATCCAAACGTACCTCTGAAACTGTCTAAATAAGTTCCCATATAGGACTCTGCTGATCATCTGCTCCGCCTACTGCACCAATGATATCATAATAATAAAGACATTCCTGGGGTCGGCCTGGTTCGGTCTCAAGTTATTGAGAGTGGCCAATATTAATTCATACCAAATCTACTCACCTTTGAAAAGCCGTAATGTACCCTTAAAAAAATATCAACTCGAATTAAACCCTGTTAACGATGTGCAGAGGAGATGTGCCACTGTCTGCTTACTACATTGTGTTTACAGATCAAAAAGATTTACATTTTTATACAGCCTACTGCTTGATCCTCACACTTATTTTTGTGTGTGTTTATTATTTGGTCTGCAGACAGAGTTTTTACTGAGTGCTTGCATCCTCTTGTCTTGTTTTAGCCACCTCAGATGGGAAACATGCCCATGATGACCCAGCCCACCATGATGTACACTCAGCCCGTCATGAGGCCCCCCAACCCCTTTGGCCCCATCCCCGGCACACAGGTAGGCACAGCTGCATGTTCTCGTCGCCAAACCAGGCTCATCCTATGCCTGTTCCCGAACAGCTCTTTGCACTTGCACAGCGATTCCGGAAGGATCATCACCATATATACTCTTCTCTCACTTAAAAAAACACACATATGAGCGCTGTCAGTGTTATTGCATATGGTTAATGTAATACGAATAACGCATTCATATTTTTTACCGCAATTAATCGTGTTTGTCGTTTTGAGCATTCTGTGCACTGTAGTTGAACCACAGAAGTGAACGTGATGGAGAAGAAACAATACTGGGCAACACCTGCCACAACAGTACCTTGCGAGAGACTATTCTCACTGTCAGGTCATGTCGTACAAAAGAAGAGAGCAAAGAAAATGATAACATAGTAGTTTAGAGAAGAAAGAGGTGCCCTGCAGTACTATGGTTTTAGTTCCTATATTGAGCCTATGCCTTTAAACGTCTGTGAAGCTGAGGGTACACCATTCTACATGTTGCTAGAAAAATGAAAAGTGTTTTGTTTTTTGTTGTAGAAATTCAGATTCTACATTTTTGAACGCCTTTGTCACTTGCAACATTATCAAATGAGTTGTGATTTTTGTTGAACAAAATTACATAATATAATTATTTTATCAAAGTTGGTAAACATGAGACAAGGTCAATTGTTACAGAATAGGTTTAACTTAATTTCTTTGAATGACCTGATTCAATATTGTCTCTAATCATGTATTTTGGGTTATTTTAATATGTTGAACTGGCACTGATTTGGCTAAATTGGATAAATAAGCTATAGTTTAGGCATACTACAGCATACTCCCGCCATATGCAAAGAACAAGAATTGAACAAACTCATCACGCAATATATATTTTATTCTTCTGTGTGGCCCGGTAATTCAAGCATGGTCCAAAAAGTTAAAATGTGCGCACATAAGAGGTGATTTGTATCAGTGAATGTGCAAGCGTTAAATGGTCTTAATTAGCCCCTTAAAAAAAATGCTGACAATCTACAATGTGAGTTTCAAGTTCCTGTATATACAAAGTGCTGGGTCCCAGGCTCCAGGAATCTTAAATGCTCAAATCTCTCAATTTTTGCTTTTAGTTTGTTTATATGCAAGTAGGATTTGTTTCAGTGCAGAATTCATCTCCCAGTCTCATGCCACTGGAATTGAAATGCATTTGGCGTTATTCCGCACCTCTGCTCAGAATGGCGCAGGTGCAGCCGGGAGCCCCATTCTGACTGCGGTGGGAATCCTGCCGTGTAGAAATGCAGTATTCAGAACACAGCCCGAGTGGACCCCATTCACACCCATGCACGACTCCGGTGTTCTGAATACATTGGCTTGCATGTAAACACCAGTCTCCGATAAAGGATACGTATTCTGCAACCATGTAACTCCCTGCCCCCTTTAACTTGGAATACATATCCTGATCAATTCCATTTTGCAGTTTTTCTGTCTCCAGATTGATATATATATATATACACTCACCTAAAGGATTATTAGGAACACCTGTTCAATTTCTCATTAATGCAATTATCTAACCAACCAATCACATGGCAGTTGCTTCAATGCATTTAGGGGTGTGGTCCTGGTCAAGACAATCTCCTGAACTCCAAACTGAATGTCTGAATGGGAAAGAAAGGTGATTTAAACAATTTTGAGCGTGGCATGGTTGTTGGTGCCAGACGGGCCGGTCTGAGTATTTCACAATCTGCTCAGTTACTGGGATTTTCACGCACAACCATTTCTAGGGTTTACAAAGAATGGTGTGAAAAGGGAAAAACATCCAGTATGCGGCAGTCCTGTGGGCGAAAATGCCTTGTTGATGCTAGAGGTCAGAGGAGAATGGGCTGACTGATTCAAGCTGATAGAAGAGCAACTTTGACTGAAATAACCACTCGTTACAACCGAGGTATGCAGCAAAGCATTTGTGAAGCCACAACACGTACAACCTTGAGGCGGATGGGCTACAACAGCAGAAGACCCCACCGGGTACCACTCATCTCCACTACAAATAGGAAAAAGAGGCTACAATTTGCACAAGCTCACCAAAATTGGACAGTTGAAGACTGGAAAAATGTTGCCTGGTCTGATGAGTCTCGATTTCTGTTGAGACATTCAGATGGTAGAGTCAGAATTTGGCGTAAACAGAATGAGAACATGGATCCATCATGCCTTGTTACCACTGTGCAGGCTGGTGGTGGTGGTGGTGTAATGGTGTGGGGGATGTTTTCTTGGCACACTTTAGGCCCCTTAGTGCCAATTGGGCATCGTTTAAATGCCACGGCCTACCTGAGCATTGTTTCTGACCATGTCCATCCCTTTATGACCACCATGTACCCATCCTCTGATGGCTACTTCCAGCAGGATAATGCACCATGTCACAAAGGTCGAATCATTTCAAATTGGTTTCTTGAACATGACAATGAGTTCACTGTACTAAACTGGCCCCCACAGTCACCAGATCTCAACCCAATAGAGCATCTTTGGGATGTGGTGGAACGGGAGCTTCGTGCCCTGGATGTGCATCCCACAAATCTCCATCAACTGCAAGATGCTATCCTATCAATATGGGCCAACGTTTCTAAAGAATGCTTTCAGCACCTTGTTGAATCAATGCCATGTAGAATTAAGGCAGTTCTGAAGGCGAAAGGGGGTCAAACACAGTATTAGTATGGTGTTCCTAATAATCCTTTAGGTGAGTGTACATGTGTATATATAGACACACAAGCCTAGTGAGGGAGAGTCTTGCATTGTGAAGGAGGGTTTCTTTTCTGTCGCTGATGACACTTTCCAGTTCCTTCATGGCTGGGCTGTTCACGCAGCCTTGATTCCCACAGATTGATCAATGAAGCTGTGTAGCCTTCATTCTTAATCTGTCTCGCATCACTTTCTCTGTAAACTTTTTTCTCTCTCTCTCTCTCTCTCTCTCTCACTTGAATATTTCCTGGCTGTTCCTCGATTCCTTCACTGTCTCTCATTCTCTTTGAACTAGCTTTCTGCAGCTTCTAGTCCTTCCAGTCAAAGTCCTCTCAGAGCTCCAGGAAAGGACCCTTTTGCAGAGCTCTCTCTCAAGGATTTCTTGTAGAACATCTTTAGGTACAGCATGTTCTGTGTGTGTGTGTGTGTATGTGTGTGTACGTGTGTTGCATGATCTTAACAATAAAGAACCTTTGTTAGGCATGTGAATACATAACAATCCTGTTCTACGAAACTTGAGGAATTTGGGTTTAATTTCACTCTGGGGTTTCAAAATTCTGTAATCTCTGTTGGTCACCTTAAATTGTTTCCGCTTTCCTTCAGTCGGCTTTCTCTTGCCCTGAAGAACCCCAAGCTGTCGAAAAACTCTCCCAAATTGTCCCATGTGGCCCATTTGTGTGTCACTCTTTTAGTATGAGCACATGGATCTGTGAACAATCTTGTAGTGCAACACACAGCCGTTTAAATTCAATGTATTAATGGAAGTAAGCACGGCAAGTTTGTGTGCTTTTTGAGTGACCAGCAACCAGGAGATTGAAGTAAAAAAATGTAATTAAGTTGTTAAGAATTCCAGTTTCAGTGCATAATAAACTAGGGCACTTTACTATTCCACCCTAAAAGTAGGACCTGCATACAGTGAATGATGAAATTAACAAAATTAACTTTTTAATAATGGCAGCAGAACTGCAGGAGTTTCAGAGGATATCGCCCAGTGGTGAAATCACTTTTACATGGAAGGAAAATCTGAAAGGGCTTGAACTTCACAGTATGGCATTAATCCCTCCCACCCCCCCACCTCACCTCCCTTTCCCCATCTTTATTACAATTATTATAAACACTCTGATTTAGTCTTAATTTATTCCAGCAGAGCGTTTCATATAAACAGTAATTGGACTGAAAACGCCTTTTAGTCAAGATTTGTAAGATTGACTCAATCAGCATGATCTATCATTTAAAAGCTGAGCACAGAAGGAAAACTTTGAACGTGCCTTGAGGACATAACTGAAGCATTTAACCATCTATATTCCTTTCGTTTATATTATATTATCCCACTTCACCAGGCCTCTGTATGTGACACTTATTGCAATGGGCTCCTTAGGGTTAGACTGCTTCTATATAACCTTACACAGCGAAAATAGAAAGATTCAACAGGTTGGATCTGTAAAATATAGAGGCCTTTCAATTTAAATGCACATTTTGTTTCAATTATCAGTAGCAAATGAATATGAAGACTTTGGGATTTAATTTTCTAGTGCACAGCTCATAATACTGTTACCTACAAAGCGATTAAACTAAAATAATCAGAAACAAGATGCTCAGAGGGCAACTAATTACTAGAAATAAATTAAATCTGTGAATCTTAAAATACTTAACTTTACAGAACTGCAACACTGTTCAATTTGTAGACCCCACAAAAACATTAGAGGTTTATTGATGACTTTTCTTGTTTTTGTTTTTTCCTTTTCCCAGCAGATGCAGTTCATGTAATTTGAAGGGAGTCGTTGCTTTCTGAAGATGAGCGCTAAGCGGCAAAACTCTAATCCACTTTGCTGTCTTTACTCTTCAGTGGAAATATCAACATACTATGGACATGTGAAGGATTGAGAGGTGTAATGATATGGGGGTGGGGGGGTGGGGAACCATGTTTAAACAGCGTCTCTGGACCGGCGCAAATTTTTGTAATTTGTCTAACACAGTAACAGTTTAAGCTGTTGTTATAACCCAACATTGGGATCACTCATCTTACGTGACACCTGTAGATAGATATTGGAGCTGGAAGGGAGGAATTTAGACTTTACTGTTATGTATGAAAAAATACTTGGGTGTAACATACAGCTTGATGTTTTCTTTGGGGGCGGTCGGGGGGGACGGGGAATCATTTAACACTTGATCTGATCATCAATCATGCAGTATCTAATTTAACTGTCACAAATTAGAAATGCTAACTACAGTTTATACTATTGATTTTGGTTTTTATTTCCTTTTTTTTTAAGAAGAAAAAAAACTATTACGTTTGCAGTAGACATTCCTTGTGTATTGTTTGTATTTATTTATGATTATCCGTTAAAGACATAAAAAACAAAAAAAAACATCGAACACTTCCTTGTGAGAGTGATTCAGGATTATTCATGGGTATGGGTGATTGTATAATTGAGTGACTGAGTTTCAAAATAAATATTAAAAAAAACACCTGTAAAACTGACTGATAGAGCACTAAATATTCTCTAAAACAGTTTTGTCAAGTACAATTCTTTGTAGCTCAGAATCTCACAACCCTACGTTTGTAAGGGAAATAGGGGAGAAATATACAATTTATTAATCCACATAGTCAATTCTGTGCCTAGGATTTTGCAAGGGAACATTTATCTGACTAGTAAAGCACTACATTTGTGATTCAGCAGTATTGCATTGGGAAGGATCTGTATTGCTTTATGCTTGGCATGTCATTATTTTACATTGACAATTATATGGCTGCCTTTCCAATCTGAATGTGAGGAGTTGCCTTCATGTTACGACATCTTTCTAATGACCAGCACTGCAGGAATCTCAACGTGGCAGTAGACGTAGATGGGAGCATTTTCTGTGTTTGGCATCATTGAAAATGGAGGGGAAATATCCATATGGGTCGGTAGTTTCTATGTAAATTTGTAGTAAAGGGGTCCAGTTGAACAGAGAAATGGGGGGAGCACTGTTGATCGGTGCTTTGTGTATATAAAACAGATTCTGTCCATTCGAGGGGTATGAAGGATAGTCTGAAATATGAAGGCAATTCTAGTCATTAATTTAGCATATTTGCTGCATTGTCCTTGCAGATTCTATTTTTGTTTATAAAAAAAAAATGTATGTAAGCAGAAATGGGTTGATTTTCAAATAAAGTGCAGCTTCCACAAAGTTTTTATTTTATTTACATGCTTTGTTCTTCTCATTGCAGTGTTACCTGTAGAAGAGCATTGTGTTATTCAATGAACTCATGTAGAACATAGGAAAAACAAAAAACATTTTAATGTAATGTTATTGACCACATGCAAACAATCTAAGTAATTAAAAGGAGTACCGATAAGAATGTTCTATTTTAACTACTTTTCCACCCTTTTGCATAAAATGCCAACACATGCTGTTTGTTTTGCTTGTGCTTATAGATAGATTTGGAAGCAAAATAGACACACTTTAAAATATTTACTTTTAAAAATGATAGTTTGTAACTTTATACATTTCAATAATAATGTTTTTTAAACTGTAAATCAATGTTTTTTACACTTTGTACACAACTAATCAAATGTCCTATCAAGGGAAAAAAGCATTGCGTATAACTGTAGAGAGACAACTGGTCCTTTAATAAACACAAACAACACAACATAAAATATATACAAGTTTTAAGATTACAACATTTTTGTTTTAACCGGAAAACAATTTGGCAGATGACTGTATAAGGTAACTTGGAACATAGCAAAATAAAAAGGAAATAAACAAAATTAAATTAAATCTAATATGGATATATAGACCTATATCCAGTTTAGATTCATGGCTCCAGATTACAGTATCTTGCTCATAGTTTTAGCGTAAGTGGAAGGCTTTTTGAAGGCTTATCATTCAGCAATACATTTCATTAAACAGTTGATTGGCATCTCCACTTCTATATTTCTGTGATCATTTAAAGGGATACCTCGGTATTTTGGCATTTTAACCCTGGTGTCTTACTCACCCAGAGCCATACGAATCCGTAAAAAACTTTTTTATTCTGTGCGTCCTGTTTGAAGAAATTTGAATTTTTCGTTCGGAAGACAATGGTCGCAAAACGCTGACTCTCACAAAATGGCTAATTATGAATACACACGAGGCATTGACTTACAGCAATTGTGCTAATCTAATAAAACAAAAAATTCTAATTTCTTCAAACTGGAGGCACAGAATTTCAAAAGGTTTCCACGGATTCGTATGACTCTGGGTGATTAAGTGATTTAATCGGGCTAAAATGCCAAAATACCGAAGTATCCCTTTAAGTGCTTCAGGTATCGATAGTTGTTTTGGCGCAGTTTTCTTGTTTCTTTTCCATAGATATCTTGAAGTAGTCATTGTATTCAGTGACACAGCACGTCTTGAGGTGATGTATTCAATTTGCTGTAATCTTTACCGCTGTTGCCACCATGTGAAATATTTGCAATCGGCTGTTCTGATGTTATTTTCTGATATTTTATAAAAATCCAAACCACACTCCTTGGAGACATATTTATTGCTCCAGATGGTACCACAAACAAATACTTCACTGTCTCTTTCCTTTATGCATCACAGCATTATATGCGACAACCCACATAAGTATTGGTAAACTTTATCGGCTATATTAACCAAAAAAAATATATAGCGCATAATGTAGTTTCTCCCTTAATCAGTGTCGATCCGATAACCCACCGATATATCGTGGCACCCCTAAATTTTACATTTTTAAAGTTTGGTGGAAGGTTACATACATGCGTTTTATCAGGTGGGCAGGGGACTGCACATTCAGTACTTCGACGTTTCAAATAAGTAAAACCTGCTGTCAACCCCCAATCACCCTGGCACTCCAAGGCTAGGAATGTCCCAGTTGTGTTAAAGGTGCTTTCCAAAAGTAGTGTCCATCGTGCAGGTCTGTCGGGCTCAGGACGCTAGCTGGGGGCCGGTTCTCCAAATCTAGACTGGATCATGTTCGAAGTAACGGGCCAATCCTCTGTCTCCCGCCCTGTGCGGGGGCCACAGTCCTGTCTTGGGGAGGACTGGGCTTGATGAATGGGCATGGCTTGGCCCACCACACTCAGCAGCTTCAGCTCCAGGGGCCCCAGCTGCATGGGCTCCTACACACAACAGAGGGGTTTTCAGCAACACTGCGCTAGTTCCTGTCTGGCTTGGCTTCAACACACTCTACCAGTCTGACAAGGAGCGGGATTGTTACTGGGATTAACCTAGTGTCTCTTTTCCAGCGACTCACAAGAGGGACAGATGAGCGTCCACAACCTACTGGCAGCCCCTGTGGATAGACAGTCTAAATTTGATCAAATAAATATAAAACTATAACTTACATTGGTCATATATTTATGAAACTGGGTGGAGCAGCATTTATATACTGTTTTGTTTCTAATGTTTCATAAATGGTATTCACTAGATCAGTAAAACCTTTTGGGTAAAAACCTTTCCTCCGTTTTTACAATACTCATAATTTATTAGTTGATACTGTGGCAGGTATTTAAATGAGAACAAGGAAGTTATCTGTCTAACAGTTTAAAATATAGAAAAATAACCATCTCGAAACCCAGAAACTAAGATCTTATTCTTATACTGGATTATTTTAATAGCCATTGTGTGTTTTCAATATTCTAGGGATTTGAGAGAAATCTGTATAAAATAAATCTCCAGCAATAAATCTGACACACATAATAGATTGATATATTAGAACTTCATTTGGAACTGAAATGCAACACTTTTTGCTGCCCTAAAGCGCAGACTGACCTATATATAGTTACAGCAGAGAAACTGCAGATGATGCTGGAGGCATATGGTCCTCATAAAACATGGCCAGCCTGCTTCTAATGGCAGCATGCACTCTTTGAAAATGTTGAACTACGATACCGACACTGCCTGAATGGAACATGGTTTATCTGCCGGGTAAAAATAGTTTTAAGACTGATGCACAGTAAAGAATCTTCCCTGGTGATTCTGGTAAAACAATATGGGTTATTAAAGCAAAGGAACTGATAACTGGAGAGTCACTGGGGGTTTTATGGAGCTCGATTAGTTGGCTCTTTTGCAAACCTCTGAGATAATTGACTAATTGCCGGTATGTAGAAAATAAGTATCCCCCCGATCATATATGACACACTCTCTTCAGAAGACTTGCAGTTTAGTGATGTACTTTAATCACCAAACCAATAGGCAATAATAAAACTGGCTTCTGCTCAGCCAGCGTGCCTTTCAAGTCTGTCATCCCTTTGTTTAAGCTTCCTCCCATTTTACCAGCTAACAAACACGGGCTTCGTTTGCTGAATGCCTCACTTGAAAGTTCACCTGGCTCCCGTACAGCGCGACTCTGAGATCCTGCGCGGGAGATGCAGTTGGCTGGTCGGCCGGCCGGCTGCAGCTGGCGCCTCTTTCATCTCCCTCCAGTTCTCTGGGTACGCCGAGACCGTTCCCTCCTTCCGCTGCTGCCAGGAGGAAATGTATAGGTCTGGAAGGTGCGTCTGGAGGGAAACGTTGACAATCAAGAGGATTGTGCGGCGGCACGAACAGAGGAAAGAGAAAAAATATACGAGTGCATGTATAGTTGACTTTTTGTCAGCTTTGTGTGCCTGTTTATGGGCAGTGTTTAAGCCCTATTATTGGGGTGCGTGATACAGTACTTAGGATACAGGAACTGCACCCTTCCCCATCTGTGAGCACAAGAGATGCTGCCTTTCGTT
Organism: Amia ocellicauda; assembly: GCF_036373705.1. Lineage (NCBI taxonomy): Eukaryota > Metazoa > Chordata > Actinopteri > Amiiformes > Amiidae > Amia > Amia ocellicauda. Next base: position 40,621,546 of record NC_089852.1, on the reverse strand, counting down.
TGTGTTTTATAGGCCTACAGTGATGTCTGGGTGATAACAGTATAACCGTAATTGTTTTTTTTGATCAGGGAAAACTCGAGTGAGTGTTTTGACAAATAAAGCAAGGGAAATGGGTGTGGGATGTTATGGCTTCATGCCTTCCTCTGACTCCAGTTATTTTGTTCTTATCAGAGATGAATTACCAAGATTTTTTGTATATACTGAAAGGGATGGCCGTTAACAAATTCCTCGCTTGTGCCGCACTTCCGCAGCAACTGAGCAAGTGTAGTCCTTTCACAGCAGGCAGTGCAGCTGATGTCATGTTCCACAAAGATTAAGTTTTCCTCCGAGGTGAAAATAAACCTGACTTAAAATACAGTGACAGCCCAAGAGGAACTTCAGTTTTGGTGCTTGGTGAGAATAATAAACAGCACATCCTCAGAGCCCTTCAGTAGCAAAACTACTAAGTCAGTGCCCTCTTGTGGTCAAATCACTTCTCTTTTCCTAAGAGAAACAGAGATGGAAATGACTATCTCCATCATAGCAACTTCTCCTTATCTGTTGGTCCAAACCATCTCAAACACACATATGTGACCTCTGGACGAACCATGAGGGCTCTACCTGGTTGATCAGTGAGATACAGTTTGTCGAAATCTTCCCCCAGCATCCCGGTGTCAATCACATCTAGGCCAGCTGCCTCAGTGAGGAACACCTTTCTGTGTGTAACAACGAAGACACACTTTATTTGGGATTTTCCGGTCTGCAGGTGTAACTCTAGTCCACATCATGGTAAGTGTTAAGTCAGTGTTACCGGGAGATCTTCAGGTTACCCAGTCTGTGCTCAAACATCTCATTTACGATCGCCAAATTCTCCTCCTCCAGTTTCTGGACGGCATTCTCCAGTAAAGCAACTTCTCTATTGTAAATTGTTATCTGAGCCAGAAAACAGACATTTAATTTAGATCAAATTATATTTAAGTAGGTTCTTAATTCTAGGGCAGTTACAATTCAAAGTGCTGTGCACATACCAATCAACCAGAAAAACTGCAAAATCTTGAATCCCTGTAAATATTACAGAAGTAAATAAAACCTTGAATACCTCTTTTTTCAACCATTCATTCTCCCTGATCTCCTGACGGCTGTGTTTGCCAAGATGTTTAATGGCCGTCTGGAGGAAGGAGATTACATCATTAATGTTGGAAATGCATACATTCATTCTGCATTGTGTCAATACACAATTCTGTTCAATGGTGAAAAATTGTGTTTAGATTTTACAAATCAGGGCTGTCCTGTCCAGGCGGAATCAGTCACGATTAAATTGTTATGCTAATTATATGATTCAGTCAATATATCATATAATACCTCTGTAGCAAAATGTTTCGTCTCATCGATCAGCTTTTCTGTTTTCTTATCAATTTCACTAACTGTCACATCCAAGGATCGTTGGATGTGATCTGCAAAACAAACAAAAAAACTAAAAAAAACAAAACAAATATATATACACTCACCTAAAGGATTATTAGGAACACCTGTTCAATTTCTCATTAATGCAATTATCTAACCAACCAATCACATGGCAGTTGCTTCAATGCATTTAGGGGTGTGGTCCTGGTCAAGACAATCTCCTGAACTCCAAACTGAATGTCTGAATGGGAAAGAAAGGTGATTTAAGCAATTTTGAGCGTGGCATGGTTGTTGGTGCCAGACGGGCCGGTCTGAGTATTTCACAATCTGCTCAGTTACTGGGATTTTCACGCACAACCATTTCTAGGGTTTACAAAGAATGGTGTGAAAAGGGAAAAACATCCAGTATGCGGCAGTCCTGTGGGCGAAAATGCCTTGTTGATGCTAGAGGTCAGAGGAGAATGGGCCGACTGATTCAAGCTGATAGAAGAGCAACTTTGACTGAAATAACCACTCGTTACAACCGAGGTATGCAGCAAAGCATTTGTGAAGCCACAACACGTACAACCTTGAGGCGGATGGGCTACAACAGCAGAAGACCCCACCGGGTACCACTCATCTCCACTACAAATAGGAAAAAGAGGCTACAATTTGCACAAGCTCACCAAAATTGGACAGTTGAAGACTGGAAAAATGTTGCCTGGTCTGATGAGTCTCGATTTCTGTTGAGACATTCAGATGGTAGAGTCAGAATTTGGCGTAAACAGAATGAGAACATGGATCCATCATGCCTTGTTACCACTGTGCAGGCTGGTGGTGGTGGTGTAATGGTGTGGGGGATGTTTTCTTGGCACACTTTAGGCCCCTTAGTGCCAATTGGGCATCGTTTAAATGCCACGGCCTACCTGAGCATTGTTTCTGACCATGTCCATCCCTTTATGACCACCATGTACCCATCCTCTGATGGCTACTTCCAGCAGGATAATGCACCATGTCACAAAGGTCGAATCATTTCAAATTGGTTTCTTGAACATGACAATGAGTTCACTGTACTAAACTGGCCCCCACAGTCACCAGATCTCAACCCAATAGAGCATCTTTGGGATGTGGTGGAACGGGAGCTTCGTGCCCTGGATGTGCATCCCACAAATCTCCATCAACTGCAAGATGCTATCCTATCAATACGGGCCAACATTTCTAAAGAATGCTTTCAGCACCTTGTTGAATCAATGCCACGTAGAATTAAGGCAGTTCTGAAGGTGAAAGGGGGTCAAACACAGTATTAGTATGGTGTTCCTAATAATCCTTTAGGTGAGTGTATATATATATATATATATATATATATATATATATATATATATATATTTTTTTTTTTTTTTGTAGGTTGCAGTTGTTTAGATGCGTAACTCAAAAACTATAGAAGTGACTAGTATATGTATCCACGTTTCTGTGGGAAAACTATTGCCAATAAATGTACTACACTAATGTAAATCTACAGGCTTAGAAACTAGAAATGAAAGAACATCTAAAACTGATTGTGGGTTTTGAATGTGACTTAAAAAGCTGTAGTATCCCTTTTTAAGAATGAAAATAAAAACATGGGAGTCCTTGAATACAGCAGTTGTGTAGCTAAAAAGATTATAATATGACCTTTAAAAGGTCACAAGGAAACTGATTGGTCCATATGAACCAAATGGACATAAAGAAGATTATTCTATGAATCTCAATAATTTCAATAAACTGTACAGATACAAGAACCATAAGCAACAATAATTAATGCATTCTGAATACAATTCATCATGTTGGTATATAACCTATTTATCTCCACCACCACCCTCTCTCCTATCTAGGTCATCTCCAAGCACCAACTGGAATTTGTTATGAAATATTTCCTGTTTTACGTCAGACTGAAACCCACAGCACCACCACATGGAAAATGAACCGAGAGACACAGACCTGCTATCTCCTGAAAGTCCCGCTGCAATTGTCGGAGTTCCCCCTCCAGCAGCTGGACTTGCAGGCCGTGCTCCTGGCTGCCCACTGTCTTGTACGCCAGCCAGCAGCGTCTCTCACTGTGCCCCGCCAGGACCTTTTGCTCCAGACCTCGGAGCTCCCTGCGCAGCTCTGCCATACACAGCACAGCACAGGGTAAGTCACTACGGGCAGTTCAATATTAGCATGTCCTCACAAAGGCCATGTTCCAGCGCTTAAGAGTGTCAACGCTGTAGGTTTTCCTGTGCACAGTAGTCTCTACCTTCCAGTTGGTGATCGCTGGTCCTGGCCAGCTCCCAGTACTCTCTCTGGGCCTGCTCGACCTGCTCCCTGTTCACCACCTCGCTCTGCTCCAGGTCGCGCTCCTGCTCCTTTGCCTGCTTCAGCAGAGTGCGGATGTGCCCCGTCTGCTCCTCCGTCAGCTGCTTCTTCTTCACCGGCACAACAACGACACAATCACACACAACAGGCCCACTGCAAATGTAGGGTTTCTTATTGTCCTGCAGTGCACAACTCTGGGTCACATTTTTACAATGGTAGCTTTCTTTATTCTGCACAGATATGGGCATAGCTCTTCCTAACACACTTTTCTCTTTCAGAATGAAGACTTCATCACCTAACGGTCACCACTACCTCGCAAAACGACATTCAGCACAAGAACAATACAACAGAAACACTACAATGCCTAACACACAGGTGGACATGTTAGTCAGGAACACCTACTTCTGATTTACAAAGAGTGATAGCCTGGTAAACATAATAATTCAGTTAATTGCATTGCAGTACAGTGTGTAAAAATGCTGGTTGCCAAGCCAATGCCCTTCCCTCCTTACCCGTTTCTTGTATCTCTGGTTCTTCTCCTCCAGTTGGCTCACTTCAGACAGGAACTCTTCTATTTCTTTTCTTTTGACTTGTATTCTATAAACACAATTACACACTCCAGGCATGGTCTTGTAATGTATGTACTTTTGTAGATTTCTCTTTAAGAAAGTGCATTTTTCTCTTCATTTCTTTCTTTACTTGCTAATCAAATAAGGCAGACATTAAATGGTAATGACTGGAAAACCCATTGGAGATGGTTAAATAAACAATGTAAATCAACTATTCATAACCCTGCTAAATATTGAAGGGATTTGTGGTGGAGCTGGGTGGGTGTGTTATATGTATTGTTCTTAAAAGAAATGTAAACCATTTTAAGCATTCAATAAAAGACACCACAGTGAGGTTCTGGATAAGTGCGAGGTCCTGATGGATAGAAAGGAGGGGAAACCCCAGTCATTTCAGTTAGGGACTTTTGGACTTTGTATTTTGGACATTGGTGAAGTGCTAAATGCACCGACCTTTTTTTTAGACTTTTTGTGTGTTTTGGGGGAGTGTGTGTTAATAGACACAAGGTGCAGACTTACTGAAAAGTTATGAACGCCTCCGCTAAAGTCATCTTGTCCTCCGGGGCAGCAGGTTTCTTCTTTCCCATTGTCACTAACCAGTGGCCCAGTTCCCAGTTGCAATGAATTTGGAGAATTAACTATTACTGCGTTTAATTTAATAGCCCTTTCAATTATTGTATGCTATTTTTAATGAAAACAAGGTTCATTTCAATGCAAGTAATTCTGTTCTCAGTGATACTAGTGTATGCAGGCTACAGGACGCAAACACAAAGCTGCATTAGTATACAACTACAGAAATCATATTAAAAAAAAACGTTTATATTAGAAACTCTTATCGTGCGTGTATATTTAAAAGTTGATTACCGTCTCCCGCTGCGGTACAGACTCGTCTCGCTGCTTTTCGGTGTGAACCGTATGATTTCCACTCGCTCCCATGGAAACAAATCCCGCACCGCAGTGAGGTAGGAAATAAACAGCGCGTCTGTGCGGCGCAGATGCCCGCAGGTCTGCGGGGTCTGCGCGGCTCCGCCAATGGGAGCGGTGGGATTGTAAAAATCTGCGCAGAACTGCGGAGACCTGCGCAACAAGAAGGCGACCGATTCGCACATTGGAGGCTGCCGCCTAGCTGTAACAATGTGCTACTGCAGGGATACTGTCTTGTGGAATGTAAAAACAAATAGTGGAATAAAAGTTACAACAGTGGCAACTTTCTAATTATTATTATTATTATTATTATTATTATTATTATTATTATTATTATTATATTTTTATTTCTTGGCAGACGCCCTTATCCAGGGCGACTTACAACATAAGTGCAAACAAAGTGCAGAAATACAGTGAAGTACAAGGCATCAATCATTACAAATTCAATTTAGCTAAAACAGCAATTCAAAATACATTTTACAAATTCCAATTTACAATTTACACAAGTAGACTTCCTACATCCTGGACGGTGAAAGCTAAGTGCTGTCAAGATGTAGGGTCACAGACAAGGGCTACGGGAAAGGGAGCAAGGAGCAGTGGAGTAGCGTGTGCGAATCGTGGCACAGAGAATACCAGACAAGCCGTAGAGTTCTGGATGAGCTGGAGTGGGTGGGTAGTAGATGCAGGCAGGCCGGCCAGGAGGGAGTTGCAGTAGTCCAGGCGGGAGAGGACCAATGACTGGACGAGTAGCTGAGTCGAGTAGTCGGTGAGGAAGGGACGGATCTGGTGTATGTTGCTCAGGAAGAATCTACAGGTGCTTGTCATCGTGGTGATGTGCTGGGAGTAGGAGAGCACAGGATCGAGGGTGACTCCTAGATTTTTTGTGGAAGAAGGAGGAGAGAGTGTGGTGGATTCCAAGGGGATCGAGATGGGGAGGTCAGCAGAAGGTGAGCAAGAGGGGGGAAAAAAGAGGAGATCCGATTTGGAGAGGTTGAGCTTTAGGTGCTGCAAGTTCATCCAGGCGGAAATAGCAGACAAGCAGGAAGAGATGCGAGAGGGGCTGAGAGGCTGAGAAGAGGGAAAAGACAGGAAGATCTGGGCATCATCAGTGTAGAAGTGGTAGGAGAAACCATGGGAAGTGATGAGGGGGCCCAGGGAGCGAGTGTAGAGAGAGAACAAGAGCGGGCCCAGGACGGAGCCTTGAGGAACGCCTGTGAGGAGAGGTTGGGGTCCGGTCACTGAGGTAGAAGGAGAACCAGGTGAGAGCAGTCCCAGAGATCCCAAGGTCAGCAAGGCAGGAGAGGAGGATGGAGTGATCAACAGTGTCAAATGCTGCAGAGAGGTCAAGGAGGATGAGGACTGAGGAGAGGGAGGCTGCCCGAGCACAGCTGAGGGAGTCAGTGACAGCCAGGAGAGCCGTCTCAGTGGAGTGAGCTGTGCAGAAGCCGGATTGCAGAGGATCAAGGAGTGAGTGTTGAGACAGAAAGTCCGAGAGCTTGGAGAGGAAGGGGAGTAGGGAGACAGGGTGGTAGTTCTGAGGAGAGGTGGCATCAAGGGTTGGTTTCTTGAGCAGTGGGATGACGGCAGCTTGTTTAAATGCAGAGGGGAAACAGCCAGAGAGGAGTGAGGAGTTGAGGAGGGAAGAGATGAAGGGGAGAAGATCAGGAGCGGTTGGTTGGAAGAGACCAGAAGGGAGAGGGTCCAGGGCACATGTTGTGGGTTTGTGATGTAGGAGGAGAGCAGAAAATTCAGCATCTGAGAGAGAACAGCAGAGAGACAAGTCTGAGGAGGGGAGGGATGGGCAGGACGAGACGTGAGAGGACAGAGAGAGTCAAGGGAGGAGGTGAGGGAGGAGAACAAAGAGGAGGTAGCACAGTTGACAGATAGATGGGAGAAACAGTCAATGGAAGGTAAGAGAGTGAGGGCAGTGGAAGCAAGGGTGGAGGGGGAGACAGAGCGGAGATTACGGCGGAAGGTGACAGAGGGAGTGGGTGGAGAGGGAGGGAAAGGGAGAAGGAAATGAAGTGGTGGTCCAATGGAGGATGGAGGATGGATGGAGGACTATGCGTGCCAAAATAATAAAATAATCAATCGATCAACATCGAAATAAGCGTTGAAATAAATACATTTATCTATTTATTTCAACATTGATTGATTGATTATTTTCTCTCTGTATTTATTTTTAATTTTGGCATGGGTAGTCCACCATACCTTCCATGTAAAAACGTCTTAACTGCGACATGCAAGCATCCATATACCCTACAGGCTTATTCAAAACAGGTAGTAATACTAACACCAATAACACCACCTCTTCATTTTTCCAGTTCTCCAATACAATTATGTATTTATTATTTCTGACCTGAAAGGTATATGAAATGTAATTGAAATGTTAGTAACCATTGCTTATCACTTACAACTGTTACTAAATGATTTACACCGGTGCATTAGACTGAGCACCTTGCAATTTTGAATACTTGTAATGTTTTGTTTTGTTTTGTCTCGTTTTGCACATCCATACAAGTGTCCTAATGAAAATACAACAAACTGAATCATGAAGGGATGTAAAAATGGTGTGCAGTCATATTTTTGGAACACAGAAATTGTCCCAACAAAGTGGTGCTTTACTGTAGATGTGTCATCAGTGTTTGTAAAGCACACTGCTATCTCCATGTTTTCAAGTGTTTTTGTTTGTTTTGTTTGTGCTGGAGAACTCAATGCATAAAGTTAATTTTTAATTTGGAAAAGGGGAAAACTATTTAAGAATTAGGACATTTGATAGCAGTAACATAGGATTAGGCTTATTACTTTTTGTTCAGCTGAAATACAGAGAATCAGTATTTTCTGTGATCATTTAAAATGCATTAAAAAAAAACTTAATGAAGGAATAATCTCATGCAGCAACTTCCATAATTATTTAACTTGTTCAGGTTTTAAAAATATGTTTAATCCATCTTTCATTCCTTCCCTCAGGAACGTGTACACTCCTACAAGACAAATATTGGTCAAGATCACAATATTTAAATAAGGATTATGACAACGCTTCAAATATGAGTTCAGTAGAACATAGGGAAACTGTTTTTCTTTTAATTACTTTTTATTACATTTGCACTTGATTATGTAATGAATAATACAATAAAGAGCTGAGCTGAAAGCACCCCGCTTTTCTGTTTTGTTTTGTTTTTCACTAGTATGCAGATATTGAGGGAAACAAATGTTTTAGTAATTAATTGATTCAGGATGAAGCACATTTGTGGTTTCAAGGCTGTTTGCTCTTTTGGCTGCAGACTTTCCATAATACTTTAAATGCATTGTCTGTTTTCCAAATAATAGAAGATGTATGATTTGTATTTAATGTATTTAAATCAATCTTTTAAGCAGGGAGTAAGCCATATCTGACATCAGGCAAGATTAATATTTCTTAATTGTGTTGTGGTTTTATGTGATTTTAATTCTGTTTGGCAACTACAAAATTCAGTAGTTATATCCCATCCCAGGTTTCCAGAGGTTAAAACAATTGCTCTCTTTACCACCCAGTCCTTGCATTTGTTTTTAATCTGTGCTTGATTACTCATCCTGTTTATAGTCAGCATTCTAGTTTTCTAAGAAAATAGATTAGCAGTGTGTGATTGTATCCTGGCACCTGCTCCATAACCCCCCAAATATGGATACCAAAGCCAAGTGCGGTCTGTTCTAGGTTCTTACTTATGATCCCAATGTCATGACTTAATGAGTGTTATATTTGCCTGACTGCACAAGCTCAGGTGCAAAAGATAATATAGATAATTTCTCCTAATAAGGAATGTTAATGGTGCCGATGGGAACTATTTAAAAAAAGAATAGTCCATCTGTTTAAAAATAACAATTCGAAATAAAGACTGATCAAATTGCTTGTGAGATAACAGAAATATATTTATAACACCTCTGCAATAATATAGAGAGTGTATACAATCATGTAATAGGATTGTTCCATTGTTCCATATCTCTTGTCTCCAGAGTACTTTCACAGTAGTGGTCCTCATTTCCTGTAGTCTGATGCCATAAATGAGTGGATTGAGCAGTGGAGGGACGATGAACAACTGCAATGATATTAATTGCTGTACAGTTAATGGGACGCTGGTGCTGTCCAAACGACGGCTGATGATCTCAAAGAGAATATTCAAAGAGTAAGTCAGGAAGGATATAATGTGTGGCAGGCAGGTATTCAGAGCTTTGCTTCTTGCATCAGAGGAAGCCTTCAGACAAGCTCTCAGTATTCTCTGATAGGAGAACAATATCAGAAGCATTGGTACACATGGAAATAAAACTGTTACAAAGATCCCAAAAAGACTTTCCCTGGTTGTGTCTATGCAAGACAGCCTGACAACGGACCAGTTGTCACAGTAAACTTTCTTTACAATGTTGCCGCACAGTGGCAGGCTGGAAGTGAAACCTATGTGTATACCTAAAATGAACACTGGAAACAGCCAGGCAACAGCAATGAGTTTATTAACAGTCGCAGGTGTCATGATGGAGTGATACTGCAGTGGCAGGCAGATTGACACAAATCTGTCATACGCCATCACTGTCAATATGGTACATTCAAAAGCAGCGTAGGTGTGGATACAAAACACCTGAATTTTAAGTCACATCACCAAACAATGGTGTAACTATCAAAGAACAATATCAACACAGTAGAATATACCTTATAGATGTCATTCTTTGCAATGGAGTAACAAACACCAGAGTATTTAGGGTGTGGTTGTTTGTTTTTCCCTTTCAAAGCTTTTCTTCACTTTTCTCAGTACCTAGGTTAGAATTAAAATTGTGTGTTGTTGTATTAAAATTATATTTATCAAACTGCAGCACTGTGAATAACATTGTATATGTACCTGAACATATCTGAAAATATAAGTGAACAACTATAGTGCTGGTTGTAATTGCAGTAAAATAATTATATGATTTTATGGCGATTAAGCCTCCAATATAATATTTGATCGGAAGAGGATAAAACATAATTGATGATCCTCCATCCCCATTACAAGCTTGATTCAATTTGTGTTATGCGACTGCATGTTTATGAAGCATGTACCTTTTTTCATAAATCAGTTCAGTCTCTGATGCACACCTGCCTTCTAGATAGATTTGCCCAAACTCTTTGGCACATCATTTGTATAATACATAGAATGTATTTGCTGTGAGGGACTGATGTTATCACTTTCAAAGTTTTGTTCAGCCATACAGACTCTTTTGGATTAATTGACAATGCGTTACCCTTTTCAGCATGTAACACCAAAGAAGTACAGTCAATAGTGTATAAATGTTATTGGTGAAACGTGACAATGGGTCAATAAACACTTATCCAAAAATAGCTGGTTATTGGAAGGTCATTAAAACACCTTAATCACCTCAGGGTAACAGGGAATAAAATGAAGGTCATGGCCAAGATTTTGTTGCAGAATAATCATCATTAATTTTCCCCAGGAGAGTCTCCCATGGCTTTGTGGAGTTTAAACTCTAGACATCTATCAGACAACCACCAATTGTTTTGTCTGATAAGAAAAAAATAACAGCATACAATTGAGTATTGCGACAAACCGCCTTGGCTGTACACGTGTGCGGGTCTTCTCTGTGATCTTCTTAGGAGTAAAAACAAGTCATGACCCAGGGAGGAGGTTGCAAAAACAGGGCTGTGCCAGTATGTTTACTTCAAACAAAACAAATCAGAAAACAAAACCTAACTCCCACTGGAGTTGTAACTAATCTTACATAATCATTCTATTTTTAACAAAGTCTGGAATAAATGTCTTGGCTTTGTCCTTATGCGCTATCTCTATTTACCAGATCACTCACCCTTTTGTCTCTCTCTCCTCTCTCTCTCAGGCACGCCTTATATACCTGGTGAATAATTGAGGAAGTAGCACCAGATGACCACATTAGGTGCTAGAATGACTGCCTGAGGGTTTCTGTGAAATGTAGTTGTCTAGGGTCGGTATTCTACCCTAGAGTACAGACCTTGCAGCAGACCTGGCCTGACATATCTGCCATGTATGACCCTGAATCTTGGAACAAATAGTGGAAAATGATGAAGCATATGCCTCCCAGTGGACAAAATTAGGTGAAAGTGACTTCTCGCAAACTTTTCAATTATTAAGAATGCTGTAACTATTTCCACTTATAATGACTTTAAACTTATAGATGGACATTCCATCTGCATCATATATATATATATATATATATATGGAAATGTAATGATATAGTCAAATTGTAGTTGTATGGTTTTATTAAATATTTTTTATAAATTACAAACATGCAAAACACAAATCTGAAATTATGACAGAACAGGGGAGAGTAAAGTTATTCAGGGTAAACCTTGACAAATAAATCTATAGATGGTTGCCATAGCAAAAGTAATGATACAGCCCTGCGTTCTACCTTTGCAGTATAATCAATGAAGACTGGCCCAACTGTGGAGTCAATTGGCTCTTTGTGTTGAAAGAAAATACAATCAGTTCTTTGGAACATGTAGTGAAAAACTGGATTGATACTGAATCAGCACATCTCTTTCTGACCAATGCAGGAAGACAAACCAACCATTCATTCTAGATCTTGTTTTTGAGTTACATGGAGAAAGTGGTCATGTAGTTGCTCTTTTAAATTTGGTTTCCCATTCCAAAAGTAATCGGGTTCTTCTGACACGCTACAAACGTAAATTATTCATGAGAAATGCATGTTAACCATTTTGCGGGTGTTCTTTTTATAAACTTCAAACCAACAAAGTTTTGGGGATTGTGGCATTTGGTGCATTACAATATGTGAGTATACATCTCAGTTTTTTCCCTTCAAACATCTTTTGTGCTATGATTAGCATGAGCTTTTTTAGCATCAAAGATACTGTTAATGTTCTAATTTCATAATTACATTTGTGTGATCACATTCTGGAGTGTCATCTTTATTTCAGTTTGCAGATTGTATGTATCTAGTTAATTATCTGAGCTTGGTTTAAAATCTTAATGAACTACAACTCAAAAAACAACATAGCTTGTGGTTATTTATAGAGCCATTTCCAAAGAGAAAATACATTTGGAACCATGTTTCAGAATGCTTGCATGCAATGGAAAGCATGTGACTTCAGGACATCAAAACCTTCCATCTACAGCCTTTTAGCAATGCTTCAACATGTATTATCTTAATTTGCAAAAGACACAGAACAAGACTTTTTATTAATTTTTAGTTTAAAACTTCACACACACACACACACACACAGACACACACACACACACACACGCACACACAAGTACACACGCACACACACACACACACACACATGTACACGCACGCACACACACACACACACACACACATACACACGTACACGCACGCACACGCACACACAAGTACACACACACACACACACACACACGTACACGCACGCACGCACGCACGCACACATACTAGCAAGCGGGAGATTGCACTGTTTGTCAGTACCCACTGCTATCCAGCCCTCCATTTTAAGAGTGGCACATGACGTTACAACAGCAGGGCACATTGGAATTACTAAAACCTTACAGCGAGTGCGGCACCGCTTCTACTGGGTAAGCTGTTAAAGGGTGTGGAGAGCTGGTGCCAACGCTGTGATGCCTGCACAGCAAGAAAAGGGCCCCAACAGCAGGCAAGAGCTCCAATGCACCAGTATAATGTAGGTGAGCCTATGGAGAGAGTGGACATTGACGTTCTCGGGCCTCTGCCAACCACGGAGTGAGGCAATCGCTTCATTCTGATTGCTATGGACTATTTTTCTAAATGGCCTGAGGCCTATGCACTGCCCAACCAAGAGACAGCAGTTGTGGCAGAAGCTCTTGTGGGACAGTTCTTCACTCGCTTCGGAGTGCCAGGTGAGCTCCACAGTGACCAAGAACTTCAAGTCTGGGGTCTTCCGGGAGGTCTGCAAACTTCTGAGAATACAGAAGACGCGCACCACAGCTCTGCATCCCCAGAGTGACGGCATGGTGGAGCGGTACAATCGCACTCTGGAGGTACAACTAACCCTTTTCGTGGAGCAACACCAGCATGATTGGGACACGCACCTTCCCCTGCTACTCATGGCGTACAGGACTGCAGTCCACCAGACTACTGGCTGTACCCCTGCGTCCATCATGTTTCGCCGGGAGTTCAGAA